>NW_026891238.1:0-28887 GCF_015708825.2 Lethenteron reissneri | reverse complement strand
CCACTCACCCATCCATCACCCATCCACTCACCAGACACTCACCCATCCACTCACCCAGACACTCACCCAGACACAGACACTCACCCAGACACTCACCCATCCACTCACCCATCCACTCACCCATCCACTCACCCATCCACTCACCCAGCCACTCACCCATCCACTCACCATCCACTCACCCAGCCACTCACCTATCCACTCACCCATCCACCACCCAGACACTCACCCAGACACTCACCCATCCACTCACCCAGACACTCACCCAGACACTCACCCAGACACTCACCCGACACTCACCCACGACACTCACCATCATCACCCAGACACTCACCCAGACACTCACCCAGACACTCACATCCACTCACCCAGACACTCACCCAGACACTCACCATCCACTCACCCAGACACTCACCATCCACTCACCCGACACCACAGCCCACTCCACCACCACTCACCAGACACTCACCCAGACACTCACCCAGACACTCACCCACTCACCCAGACACTCACCCAGACATCACCCAGACACTCACCCATCCACTCACCCAGCCACTCACCCATCCACTCACCATCCACTCACCCATCCACTCACCCAACACTCACCCAGACACTCACCCAGCACTCACCAGACACTCACCCAAGACACTCACCATCCACTCACCCAGACACTCACCCAGACACTCACCAGACACTCACCAGACATCACATCCACTCACCCAGACATCACCATCCACTCACCCAGACACTCACCATCCACTCACCCAGACACTCACCCAGACACTCACCATCCACCACCCAGACACTCACCCAGACACTCACCCACTCACCCAGACACTCACCCAGACACTCACCCAGACACTCACCCAGACACTCACCCATCCACTCACCCAGCCACTCACCATCCACTCACCCAGACATCACTATCCACTCACCCAGACACTCACCAGACACTCACCACACTCACCCAGACACTCACCCAGACACTCACCCACACACTCACCCAGTCACTCACCCAGACACTCACCCAGACACTCACCCACTCACCCAGACACACACCCAGACACTCACCCAGACACTCACCCAGACACTCACCATCCACTCACCCAGACACTCACCCAGACACTCACCATCCACTCACCCAGACACTCACCATCCACTCACCCAGACACTCACCCAGACACTCACCCAGACACTCACCCAGACACTCACCATCCACTCACCCAGACACTCACCCAGACACTCCCCAGACACTCACCCATCCCTCACCCACTCACCCACACTCACCCAGACACTCACCCAGACACTCACCCAGACACTCACCATCCACTCACCCAGACACTCACCCAGACACTCACCAGCACTCACCCAGACACTCACCATCCACTCACCCAGACACTCACCCAGACACTCACCCAGACACTCACCCAGACACTCACCCACACACTCACCCAGACACTCACCCAGACACTCACCCAGACACTCACCATCCACTCACCCAGCCACTCACCCATCCACTCACCCAGACACTCACCATCCACTCACCAGACACTCACCCAGACACTCACCATCCACTCACCACAACACACCCCCAGACACTCACCCAGACACCCTCACCATCCACTCACCCAGACACTCACCAGACACTCACCCAGACACTCACCCCACTCACCCAGACACTCACCCAGACACTCACCCAGACACTCACCCAGACACTCACCATCCACTCACCAGACACTCACCATCCACTCACCCAGACACTCACCATCCACTCACCAGACACTCACCAGACACTCACCCAGACACTCACCCAGACACTCCACCATCCACTCACCAGACACTCACCCAGACCTCACCATCCACTCACCCAGACACTCACCCAGACACTCACCCAGACACTCACCCAGACACCCAGACACTCACCCAGACACTCACCCAGTCACTCACCCCACTCACCCAGACACTCACCCAGACACTCACCCCAGACACTCACCCAGACACTCACCCATACACTCACCCACTCACCCAGACCACTCACCCAGACACTCATCCCTCACCCAGACACTCACCCACTCACCCAGACACTCACCCAGACACTCACCCCAGACACTCACCCAGACACTCACCCAGACACTCACCATCCACTCACCAGACACTCACCCAGACACTCACCACCCTCACCCAGACACTCACCATCCACTCACCCAGACACTCACCCAGACACTCACCCAGACACTCACCCAGACACTCACCATCCACTCACCCAGACACCCGACACTCACCATCCACTCACCCAGACACTCACCATCCACTCACTCCCACCAGACACGCACCCACCACCTCACCACCAGACACTCACCACAGACACTCACCATCCACTCACCAGACACTCACCCAGACACTCACCCAGACACTCACCCAGACACTCACCCAGACACTCACCAGACAATCACCATCCACTCACCAGACACTCACCATCACTCACCCAGACACTCACCCAAACACCCACCACCAGAAGCTGGAGATCAGCACTCACCACAAGCGCCAGACAGAGCTCGCCGCGCTCACCACCTCCATCGATGAGCCACTCGCCTCCCCACTCACCCAGACACTCACCCATCCACCACCCAGACACTCACCATCCACTCACCCAGACACTCACCCAGACACTCACCATCCACTCACCCAGACACTCACCCAGACACTCACCCAGACACTCACCATCCACTCACCCAGACACTCACCAGACACTCACCCAGACACTCACCCATCCACTCACCCAGACACTCACCCAGACACTCACCATCCACTCACCCAGACACTCACCATCCACTCACCCAGACACTCACCCAGACACTCATCATCCACTCACCCAGACACTCCCAGACACTCACCATCCACTCACCCAGACACTCACCAGACACTCACCACCAGAAGCTGGAGATCAGCAGTCACCACAAGCTCCAGACAGAGCTCACCGCGCTCACCACCTCCATCGGTGAGCCACTCGCCTCCCCACTCACCCATCCACTCACCCAGACACTCACCCAGACACTCACCCAGCCACTCACCCATCCACTCACCCAGACACTCACCCATCCACTCACCCAGACACTCACCCAGACACTCACCCAGACACTCACCCAGACACTCACCCAGACACTCACCCATCCACTCACCCAGACACTCACCAGACACTCACCCACTCACCCAGACACACACCCAGACACTCACCCAGACACTCACCCAGACACTCACCATCCACTCACCCAGACACTCACCCAGACACTCACCATCCACTCACCCAGACACTCACCATCCACTCACCCAGACACTCACCCAGACACTCACCCAGACACTCACCATCCACTCACCCAGACACTCACCCAGACACTCACCCAGACACTCACCCATCCACTCCCACTCACCCAGACACTCACCCAGACACTCACCCAGACACTCACCCAGACACTCACCCAGACACTCACCCAGACACTCACCCAGACACTCACCATCCACTCACCCAGACACTCACCCAGACACTCACCCAGACACTCACCCATCCACTCACCCAGACACTCACCCAGACACTCACCCAGACACTCACCCAGACACTCACCCAGACACTCACCCACTCACCCAGACACTCACCCAGACACTCACCCAGACACTCACCATCCACTCACCAGACACTCACCATCCACTCACCCAGACACTCACCATCCACTCACCCAGACACTCACCCAGACACTCACCCAGACACCACCATCCACTCACCCAGACACTCACGCAGACACTCACCATCCACTCACCCAGACACTCACCCAGACACTCACCCAGACACTCACCCAGACACTCACCCAGACACACACACACTCACCCAGACACTCACCCAGACACTCACCAGACACTCACCATCCACTCACCCAGACACTCACCCAGACATTCACCATCCACTCACCCAGACACTCACCATCCACTCACCCAGACACTCACCCAGACACTCACCCAGACACTCACCCACTCACCCAGACACTCACCCAGACACTCACCCAGACACTCACCCAGACACTCACCCATCCACTCACCCATCCACTCACCCATCCACTCACCCATCCACTCACCCAGACACTCACCCATCCACTCACCCATCCACTCACCCAGACACTCACCCAGACACTCACCCAGACACTCACCCAGACACTCACCCAGACACTCACCATCCACTCACCATCCACTCACCATCCACTCACCCAGACACTCACCCAGACACTCACCCAGACACTCACCCAGACACTCACCCATCCACTCACCCAGACACTCACCCAGACACTCACCCATCCACTCACCCATCCACTCACCCAGCCACTCACCCATCCACTCACCCATCCACTCACCCAGACACTCACCCAGACACTCACCATCCACTCCCCCCGACACTCACCCAGGACACTCACCATCCACTCACCCAGACACTCACCATCCACTCACCCAGACACTCACCCAGACACTCACCCAGACACACCATCCACTCACCCAGACACTCACGCAGACACTCACCATCCACTCACCCAGACACTCACCCAGACACTTACCCAGACACTCACCCAGACACTCACCAGACACTCACCATCCACTCACCCAGACACTCACCCAGACACTCACCATCCACTCACCCAGACACTCACCATCCACTCACCCAGACACTCACCCAGACATTCACCATCCACTCACCCAGACACTCACCATCCACTCACCAGACACTCACCCACTCACCCAGACACTCACCCACTCACCCAGACATCACCCAGACACTCACCAGACACTCACCCAGACACTCACCATCCACTCACCCAGACACTCACCCAGACACTCACCCAGACACTCACCCAGACACTCACCCAGACACTCACCCAGACACTCACCATCCACTCACCCAGACACTCACCATCCACTCACCCAGACACTCACCAGACACTCACCACCAGAAGCTGGAGATCAGCACTCACCACAAGCGCCAGACAGAGCTCGCCGCGCTCACCACCTCCATCGATGAGCCACTCGCCTCCCCACTCACCCAGACACTCACCAGACACTCACATCCACTCACCCAGACACTCACCCAGACACTCACCATCCATCCCAGACCACACTCACCCAGACACTCACCCAGACACTCACCCACTCACCCAGACACTCACCCAGACACTCACCCAGACACTCACCCAGACACTCACCCATCCATCACCCATCCACTCACCCAGACACTCACCCATCCACTCACCCATCCACTCACCCAGACACTCACCCAGACACTCACCCAGACACTCACCCAGACACTCACCCAGACACTCACCATCCACTCACCATCCACTCACCATCCACTCACCCAGACACTCACCCAGACACTCACCCAGACTCACCCAGACACTCACCCATCCACTCACCCAGACACTCACCAGACACTCACCCATCCACTCACCCATCCACTCACCCAGCCACTCACCATCCACTCACCCATCCACTCACCCAGACACTCCCCCAGACACTCCCCATCCACTCACCCAGACACTCACCCAGACACTCACCATCCACTCACCCAGACACTCACCATCCACTCACCCAGACACTCACCCAGACACTCACCCAGACACTCACCATCCACACCAGACACTCACGCAGACACTCACCATCCACTCACCCAGACACTCACCCAGACACTTACCCAGACACTCACCCAGACACTCACCCAGACACTCACCATCCACTCACCCAGACACTCACCCAGACACTCACCATCCACTCACCCAGACACTCACCATCCACTCACCCAGACACTCACCCAGACATTCACCATCCACTCACCCAGACACTCACCATCCACTCACCCAGACACTCACCCACTCACCCAGACACTCACCCACCACCCGACACTCACCCAGACACTCACCCAGACACACCCAGACACTCACCATCCACTCACCCAGACACTCACCCAGACACTCACCCAGACACTCACCCAGACACTCACCAGACACTCACCCAGACACTCACCATCCACTCACCCAGACACTCACCATCCACTCACCCAGACACTCACCAGACACCACCACCAGAAGCTGGAGATCAGCACTCACCACAAGCGCCAGACAGAGCTCGCCGCGCTCACCACCTCCATCGATGAGCCACTCGCCCCCACCCACCCAGACACTCACCCAGACACTCACCATCCACTCACCCAGACACTCACCCAGACACTCACCATCCACTCACCCAGACACTCACCCAGACACTCACCCAGACACTCACCACCCACTCACCCAGACACTCACCCACACACTCACCCAGACACTCACCCAGACACTCACCCAGACACTCACCCAGACACTCACCATCCACTCACCCAGACACTCACCATCCACTCACCCAGACACTCACCCAGACACTCATCATCCACTCACCCAGACACTCACCCAGACACTACCATCCACTCACCCAGACACTCACCCAGACCCACACCAGAAGCTGGAGATCAGCAGTCACCACAAGCTCCAGACAGAGCTCACCGCGCTCACCACCTCCATCGGTGAGCCACTCGCCTCCCACTCACCCAGCCACTCACCCAGACACTACCCAGACACTCACCCAGACACTCACCCATCCACTCACCCAGACACTCACCAGACACTCACCCAGACACTCACCCATCCACTCACCCAGACACTCACCCAGACACTCACCAGACCACTCACCCAGACACTCACCCACTCACCCAGACACTCACCCAGACACTCACGCAGACACTCACCCAGACACTCACATCCACTCACCCAGACACTCACCCAGGACACTCACCCAGACACTCACTCACCCAGACACTCACCATCCACTCACCATCCACTCACCAGACACTCACCCAGACACCACATCCACTCACCCAACACTCACCATCCACTCACCCAGACACTCACCAGACAATCAATCCACTCACATCCAGACACTCACCCAGACACTCACCCAGACACTCACCCAGACACTCACCCAGACACTCACCACTCACCCAGACACTCACCCAGACACTCACCCAGACACTCACCCTGACACTCACCCAGACACTCACATCCATCACCCAGACACTCACCATCCACTCACCCAGACACTCACCATCCACTCACAGACACTCACCCAGACACTCACCAGACACTCACCATCCACTCACCCAGACACTCACGCAGACACTCACCATCCACGCACCAGACACTCACCAGACACTCACCAGACACTCACCCAGACACTCACCCAGACATCCCATCCACTCACCCAGACATCACCCAGACACTCACCAGACACTCACCATCCACTCACCCAGACACTCACCAGACACTCACCATCCACCACCCAGACACTCACCATCCACTCACCCAGACACTCACCCAGACACTCACCCAGACACTCACCATCCACTCACCCAGACACTCACCCAGACACTCACCCAGACACTCACCCAGCCACTCACCCAGACACTCACCCAGACACTCACCCACTCACCCAGACACTCACCCAGACTCTCACCCAGACACTCACCCAGACACTCACCCACTCACCCAGACACTCACCCAGACACTCACCCAGACACTCCCCAGACACTCACCATCCACTCACCCAGACACTCACCCAGACACTCACCATCCACTCACCAGACACTCACCATCCACTCACCCAGACACTCACCCAGACACTCACCCAGACACTCACCCAGACATTCACCATCCACTCACCCAGACACCCAGACATCACCATCCACTCACCAGACATCACCATCCACTCACCCAGACACTCACCCAGACACTCACCATCCACTCACCCAGACACTCACCCAGACACTCACCCAGACACTCACCCATCCACTCACCCAGACACTCACCCAGACACTCACCATCCACTCACCCAAACACTCACCATCCACTCACCCAGACACTCACCCAGACACTCACCACCAGAAGCTGGAGATCAGCACTCACCACAAGCGCCAGACAGAGCTCGCCGCGCTCACCACCTCCATCGATGAGCCACTCGCCTCCCCACTCACCCAGACACTCACCCATCCACTCACCCAGACACTCACCATCCACTCACCCAGACACTCACCCAGACACTCACCATCCACTCACCCAGACACTCACCCAGACACTCACCCAGACACTCACCATCCACTCACCCAGACACTCACCCAGACACTCACCCAGACACTCACCCATCCACTCACCCAGACACTCACCCAGACACTCACCATCCACTCACCCAGACACTCACCATCCACTCACCCAGACACTCACCCAGACACTCATCATCCACTCACCCAGACACTCACCCAGACACTCACCATCCACTCACCCAGACACTCACCCAGACACTCACCACCAGAAGCTGGAGATCAGCAGTCACCACAAGCTCCAGACAGAGCTCATCGCGCTCACCACCTCCATCGGTGAGCCACTCACCCATCCACTCACCCAGACACTCACCATCCACTCACCCAGACACTCACCCAGACACTCACCATCCACTCACCCAGACACTCACCCAGACACTCACCCAGACACTCACCACCAGAAGCTGGAGCTCAGCAGTCACCACAAGCTCCAGACGGAGCTCACCGCGCTCACCACCTCCATCGGTGAGCCACTCGCCTCCCCACTCACCCAGACACTCACCCAGACACTCACCCAGACACTCACCCAGACACTCACCCAGACACTCACCCAGACACTCACCCAGACACTCACCCAGACACTCACCCAGACACTCACCCATCCACTCACCCATCCACTCACCCATCCACTCACCCAGACACTCACCCAGACACTCACCCAGACACTCACCCAGACACTCACCCAGACACTCACCCAGACACTCACCACCAGAAGCTGGAGCTCAGCAGTCACCACAAGCTCCAGACGGAGCTCACCGCGCTCACCACCTCCATCGGTGAGCCACTCGCCTCCCCACTCAACACTTTCATCGGTGAGCTGCTTCCTCCCCCTCTCCCCAAATCTGTGTCTCTCGCTATACATCTCACTCTCTCTCTCCACGTGTCTCTTTCTCCCTCTCTTTGTCCGCTTTTTCCCCCGTCTCCCTTTCCGTGTAGAGGAGGTGAGGAGAGAACAATGTGTGTCTCTCTCTCTCTCCCTGTATCCCTGTATCCTCCCTCCTTCCCTCCCTATATCTCCCCGGGTCTCCGCTCCGACTCTCCATGTCTCTCCGTGTGTGTCTCTCTCTGCCCATCTCTGTTGCTCTCCGTGTGTCACTCTCTCTCTCACCCTCTCTCGTTTTCCCTCTCTCTCCTGTTTCTCTTTAGCAGTGTCTTTTTCACCTTTACCCACTCTGTGCGTCTCTCCCCCTCTTTTTTCCTTTCCCCACCCCCTCTCTCCCTTCTCTCTCCCTCTCTGTAGAGGAGCTGAGTGCGGCGCCTGCTCTCTGCGAGGAGCGGAGAGCGGCCGCGTTGCAGCGCCTCCACTCCCTGGAGGAGCGACTCCAGAACGCCGAATGGGACCGGCGCCACGAGCAGGAGGGGGCCTCTAGCGCCCTCGAGTTGGCACGGGGGACAGCCCAGAAGCTAGCGGGGATCGCCAGGGAGGCACAGCAGGTGAGGTGGTGGTGAGGGGGTGGGTGGCAGGTTGAGGGAGTGGTTGGGTGGGTAAATTAGGTGATGGGTAGGTGAGTTGGGTGAATTAATGAGTGGGAGGGTGGGTAGGTCAATTGATGGATGGGTGAATTAATGCACGAGTGTGAGAGTAAGCGAGCAGATGGTGCATGAGCTTTATGAGGGTGATTGGGTGAATTAAGTGGGTCATTGAGTGAGTGAACTCGAACCCCCCCCCCCCTTGCCAGTGTCTGTCCACTGTCAGGCTGGAGGTGGAGGAGCTCGAGAAGGAGGCGCTGGTGGGGCAGCAGGAGCTGCAGAGGCTGGAGGCGGCCACGCTCTCGCTGGAGGAGACCGTCCGGGAGCTCAGCGCCTCTGCTGAGAGCTTGCAGGTATCTACCTGCTCACTCGCCTACCCACCCACTCACCTTCCCACATACTCACCTACCCAATCACTTTTTTTTTTTACCTGGAAAGGCCCACTGAGATTTTTTCAGACGTGACCTGGCCAAAGAATTATACCCCAATGCAGTGGCTTATTATGTGGAAATTTATAGTAGCCAAATACTCAATGCATATTTCTAAATGTGGAAGGAAGAACCAGAGGACCCGGAGAAAAATCCACGCGACCACTGGGAGAGAGACATGCGAATTCCATCAAACCCACAACCTCCTGTATACTGGGCGAGGTAGTTAACATCTTGCCACCCGAGTCGCCCTAATCCACCCCCGTGTCTCTTCTTCTGCCTGTGTGCCACAGGCGCGTGTCTCCGAGTGCCAGCGCCACGTGACGGAGCTCCAGGAGATGCTGCGTACCCGCCAGGAGGCGCTGGGGGAGGCGGCGCGGGCGCTGGAACAGCTGCGGGCGCAGCGCGGCGCTGCCGCTCTCACCCTGACAGAGCGCGGGCACGCAGTGGGGCGACACCAGCGGGACGCCCTGGACAACGCAGCCAAGGTACCCGCCACTCACTCACTCAACCACTCATTCACTCAACCATTCACTCACTCAACCACTTCATCCCCCACTCACTCGCTCAACCACTCACTCAACTGCTCACTTAACCACTTACTCGCTCGTTCGCTGAACTGCTCTTTCAACTGCTTGTTTGCTCAACCGCTCCCTTGCTCAACCGTTCGCTCAACCGCTTGCTCAACCGCTCACTCAATCACTCACGCTCAACCACTCGCGCTCAACCACTCACCCACTCACGCTCAATCACTCACTCACCCACTCGACCATTCACTCAGCCGCTCCTGAATCCCCACTAACCCCCTCTCTCTCCTCCCGCTCTCTCTTAGGTGGATCGTCTGCTCAAAGAGAATGCGTGGATCTCCACAGAGCGCGCTCTATTTGGCCGCCCCAACACGGCGTACGACTTCGCCGCCAGCGACCCAAGCGATGCTGCCCGGAAGCTATCGCGCCTGGAGCAGACACGCCGGCGGATGGTGCACACCGTTAACGAGAGGGCCATGAACCTGCTGGCCCAGTCCGAGGAGAAGGTGAGGGAGAGACAGGGGCGGGGAGAGAGAGGCAGGGAGAGGGGGAGATGAGAGAGGGGGACGAGGAAGACACGGGAAGAGTGAGACAGATCCTGAGACTCTGATCCTGTGTGACCCAATGACCCCAGTACGTGGACCTGATGAGGAAGAAGCGGATCGTGGAGAACGACAAAACCAAGATCTTCAGCGCCATGCAGGAGCTGGATCTCAAGAAGAATGAGGCTCTTAACCTGGCCTGGAGACAGGTACCACACTCGCCACTCGCTCACCATGGAGGAGCTGGATCTCAATAATAACAAGGCTCTCTGGCCTGGAGACAGGTCCCATGCTGACCACTCATTCACCACCATACTCTCCAAGCACTCACTCACTATACTCACCACCCACTTACCACGGAGGAGCTGGATCTCAATAAGAACAAGGCCCTCCACCTGGCCGAGAGGCAAGTTCCACGTTCACCATTCACCACCATAATCACCATTCACTCGCCACCATACCAGTCTCTCTCCCCTCATCTCTCCTCTCCCCCCCCCCCCCCCCCCCGCATGCATCTCCCTCTGCCCGCGTGCGTCTCTTTCCAGGTGAATGGAGACTTCAGCTCCATATTCTCCACGCTGCTGCCTGGCTCCCAGGCGCGTCTCACTCCCGTGGAGTCCTCTTCCTCCACCTCCTCCACCTCCTCCACCTCCTCGCTGCTCCAAGGCTTGGAGTTTCGTGTGGCTCTGGGCTCCGTGTGGAAGGAAAATCTGAGCGAGCTGAGCGGAGGCCAGAGGTGAGGGAGGGGTCCCTGTCGGTTGTGTATATATGTGTGTATCTGTGTATTTTTCTCGGTGCTATCCAGGTCCCTGGTGGTGCTCTCTGATCCTGGCGATGCTGCTACCTCTCGGCATATCTCTCTCTATGTTTATCTTTGTATCTCTCTCTCTCTCTGCTGGATAGGTCACTGGTGGCCCTATCCCTGATCCTGGCCATGCTGCTCTTCAAGCCGGCTCCGATTTACATCCTGGACGAGGTGGACGCCGCCCTGGACCTCTCCCACACCCAGAACATCGGACACATGCTGCGCACTCACTTCCTCACCTCGCAGGTACAACAACAGCAGCAGCTGCCAATCGCCATTAAGTGGCGATGACATCACCATGGCGCTTGTGCCAGGCTTCGTGCACTTTAACGCCACGATTACTGTGGAATGCCTGCTGGCAGGAGATCACAGGACGGAGCCAGGTGCTATGGGTTGACTGAGATGACTGGCAGATGCACCACCTGCATGCCCCTTCCTGTGCCAACTTGCTGTGTTTTAGCCGCCCGGCGCTCCGCTTTTTGTTGTTGCTTTTCCCCTCATGGTGCTTGTAGCCACTACAGTGGCCAATGGGGGCTCTGGATGGATGCAATCGGCTGGTAACCCCTCCACCTTCAATTCATTTACCACTAAATTACGTGAGAAATATCTGTCTGAGCTTTTGCTGGAGGCCCCAGTGGTACAGGCATCTATGAAGACTCGCAGGTACTCGCACACACAACAACAACAGACGCCATTCGCCACTAAGCGGCGGTGACGTCGCCACAGCGCTTGTCAGGCCAGATGCACTCTGAAGCCTCGTGAAGTGTCAAAGGCTCGGCAATAGGTCACGGGACAGAGGCAGGTGCCATTGGTTGTGCACGGTTGCAATTTACTTTGCTCAGTCGGTGTTAGCCACTGAGGTTGTGACGGGGTTTCTCTTTTCATTCCTGTTGCCCTGGGCCCCCGGTACTGTTCCTGTTCTGATGTTATGAGCACTGATGCCTACTTCTTTGAGGGCGATATTGGCACATAAAATAAGATCGATTGATTGACTTGAGATGACTGGCAGATGTACCAGCTCTACCCCCTACTGTGCCAAAGTGCTGTAATTTAGCTGCCCAGCACTCGGCTCATTGTTGTGAGGGTTGCTCCTCTGCTCTCCTCTGTTGTTGGAGGGTGACTACCTCCAACTGCCCAGTAGCATTCTTCACAAGCATCCTCCACAGAGGCCGATCTTAACAGCACTTCAGCAAGTCTACCCAGCTGCACATCCTCCCGTACCTCATCACTCCATGTCTTTTTCAGCCCGTGTCGTGCCCGTTTAGCCCTCTCTATGCAGCCAAATAGAAGCAACTTTGCCATGCGGTGGCTGGGCATGCGGGCTCCATAACCCAGCCAATGCAGCCTTGACCACCGGAGCTCACTGATGGGAATGTGTCCAGATCTTTCAAGGATTTGAGAGCTGCTCACATAATCCAGCCTTGTTAAACACAGAATGGATTGTAGGCAGGCCGGTCTGAATGTTTCTAACTAGTGCAAATGTTCCATTAGAGGGGTCCACGTTTCGCACTCGCCCACACACCTACTCAGTCATTCACTCCTACACCCAGAACATCGGACACATGTTGTGCACTCGCTTCTTCACCTTGCAGATACGCTCACATGCACGCTTACCCGTATACCCACTCACCCGTACATTCGCCTGCATAATCCCTCACCCGCACTATGGCTGGACTTCTGTGCCAGGCTAGGTGTTGGTCATGGGACAGACCCCAGGTGCTATGGGTTTGACCCACTGCTATCTCTCCCCATCTCTCCCCCCCCCCTCCGTCTGTCCCCCCCCTCCATTTCTGTGTGTCTCCCCCATGTCTCTCTCCCCATCTTGCTCTCCCCATGCCCCCCCCCTCCATGTCTCTCTTTGTCCCCGTGCAGTTCGTGGTGGTCTCTCTCAAGGATGGGATGTTCAACAACGCCAACGTGCTCTTCAAGACGCGCTTCGTAGAGGGCGTTTCAACGGTGACGCAGGCATACCAACGCCACCACCACCTCTCAACCAGCAGCCGCCTCCTCGTCCTCTACGAAGGGAAGGGGAGAGGCAGAGGAGAAAAAGGCAAAGAGAGGGCGACTGGGTGATGAGTAGAGTAGAGGGGAGGAGAGGGCGGAGTGGGGAAGAGAGAGACTAGACTAATCTAGATTTGAAGTTTTCGTGACTGCAGGGATCCATACTCTTTGGTTCTTTCGGTAAAGTCACGTAGGTATAAAATAAAATGAATTAAATCACGACGTTTCGGGCGCAACACAAGCGTCCGTCATCAGGTGGGACAACCGCAGCAAGAGACAATTGTTGAAGTGGGCAAAAGTCTGCTTGAGCGTAGAGAGACTGTCCCATCTCTCGTGTATGTTAGAAATCCACGTGGCATATACAAATGGATCGTCATACGACGTCTCTCCTGTCTCATGGCGTTATTCGTGAGAAATCAGCAGGGTATCTGTAAATGAATTGCTTTCATGTCCTTCTCTTTGTGGCTATGGCTGTGTCTCTAATGATGTCGGCGTCTATAATTAATGCTAGAATAAGTGTGGTATCTGTAAATGGATCGATCACTTGACAACTACCGGTCTGCATCTCCAGTTCTGTTTCTCTCGTTATTAGCAATCCGTGTGGTATCTGTAAACGGATCTCTGTCTTTCTCTCATTAGGTCTCTTTTGTTATTAAAGTCAATGGGATATCCTAAAGTGAATTGCTTTAATCTGTCTATTTCTAATTAGTTATCGATAATCAGTTTTGCCACTTCACAATAGAATAAATGTGATATATGTAAATGATTACTAAAAATGTGTATTAGGTATCTTAAATGTCAATGTAAATGTATCACTCTACATCTTCACTCACGTCTCTGCTTGTACAGGAGACCCTTGAATATCACGGGGTTACATTCTTGGAAAATGACGCAAAAGCGAAAATAATGAAGCCTTAACCTACATAATGGTTAGGCACACGGCAACCAAAAAGACTCATCGCAATTGAAATAATGTCTGTACTGTATGACAAATAAACAAAAAACTTAATTTAAATAAACGTGTAAAAACCCGAGACTAAAAACATTCCTAAACAATACTAGGTAGAAGTACTGTACTTATCAATGCTCTAAGGCGGGTGGACCTTTGTTCCTACGACTGGGGAGCGAGTGTAACGGCATGAACCTGGTGACGCGCACACCTAACCCCCGTGACGATTATCTGAATCGGCCCTGTGCCTCCCCTAGGTCGACTCAGCCTTAAATGAGTACCTGGTGCGATGTGTAAATGTCACCAATGGGGAGACAAAGGCGGCCGGGCGTGGTGCTGGCAGTTCCGGCCTTCATAGGCGCTCACGAACAGCACTTGCCCCAACAGTGTTAATAGGCGACACGGGGAGTCTGCCAGATGCGAGCACAGCAAAGGTTGAGGTGCCACTGACTGCCTCATCCACCCGACATCACGCAACCAGACAATGACGCAGTACTTCCGTGTACAGCATACCCGTCAAAGGCCAAAACTAACCCCGGCGACAGCTACATTGGTATTTACAGGTTGCCTGCATTAGGTCTCCTGTATACTTGGTAGGGTATCTCTACACGGATCATTATACACCTGAATGTTCCATCTTCCCATGGGATTGTGTGTGGGAATGCCAACGGTGTCATGATTGGCATTTTTGGAGGAGGCTCGTGAAGGATGCTACCGTGATGCTCAAAACAACGACCGGAGTGCCAGGAGGCTAAAATACAGCAAGTTGGCACAGTAGGGGACACAGCTGGTGCCATCTGCCAATCAGTCAACCCATGGCACCTGGGTCTGTCCCATGACCTGTTGGTGAGCCTTCAACACTTCATGGCCTTAGTGTACCTGGCCTGGCACAGGTGCTGTCACTGCCACTTAGTAGTGAATGGCAACTATTGTTGGTTGAGTTGCGGTGAGGGATGTAGACGTGGTTGTGATGGATGCTGCTGTAGTTGTCTGCACACTGCAATAATAAACTGCTTTTGCAAAGTCTCCCCTTCGAGTCACTTGCTACATAACCTATTGGGGGGGAGGGGGGGGTGTTATGGGGTTGAGCTTACCAGGAGCTGCTCACTCGGGCAGGGAGTGTGGAACAAAACGGGGGCAAATGGGTTGGTGGGTGTGAGTGCATGGGTGCATTGGTTCAAGCAGCTGGTTGCTGATACTGAAGCTGGTGCAGAGTTTGCTTGTCTTTGCTAATTGGATTCACACTACCAGATAGCATTGCGCACAGCTGACAGATTGAGTCAAAATATAATTTTATTAATTTGTCAAACATGGGAAGGATACTGTCTGCTATCCATCCTGTACACAAGTTAGTGATAATTATTTTATTATGTTTTATTTTTATTATTTTATTTTTTTTCTTCTACGTGACTTTACTGAAAGAACCAAGAAGATGACTGCCAGTTCACTTTCATCTCTCCACTCTGCCCTTCTATGCCAGGCCTTTTGTCAGCCTACTGCTGGGTCGTGGAGGGTAGTTATTCGACCATACTTCAGTACATTGGTCAGTTCGGCTTGGTGGAGGCGGGTGTTGCATTGATGCTGGAGTATTGTAGAGTAAAATGATGAAAAATAAATGTATTAATAGTACTCTATGATGTGCTGTGAAGAAGGGCCATTCCTGACAAATTGCCGCCATTTTTTCCTGTTAAGGCCACGGTGCTATTGACCAATGTGTTGCGTTGTGCATGTGCACATCACTTCGAAATGCAGCATCACCAAATAATTAGTCAAATAATGAGTTGATCTTGCTGACACTGCAGCCTTGGAGCAGCGTAAAGTGCCGTTTTTATACATGGTGGCCACCCATCCAAGCCTGATCCAGTGCGGGTTGGTGAAGGCGTGGAGCATAGATGTGGAGAGCATAGAGTTTACAGCACAACAACAAATGTTATCTGCGACGTAATGCCGTGGCATCGACCCTGTAAAAAAATAAAACTGTGAACTCCAGGTGCATGGAGCACGCAGGACACGGGTGACGATGCTGAGCTCGCGAGCGTGAGCAAACAAGTTGTGGAGAAGGCGATTCACCGGGCGGTGCAGCAATACATGCAGGAGAAGGAGCAGCCATCGTGAGCCAAGGAGATCAGGTGGAGCAACCTGGATCGTGACCCGACAGGACAGAGGTCAAAGATGGCCCAATGACGCTGCAGCCGACCCCACGCGGACAACTGAAATATCCTCCTCTTAATCGCGGATGTCCTGTATCGTTCCCGTACCGATCAAGAACAGACAGCAACCTTTGAGGAGTTATTTTTTTTATTAACAGGGGTGTCACGAAGCTTTGAACTTTAGCGTTGACTCCTCTGATGTGGTGGTGATAGACTTTCAAGTACTGCATCTGTTAAATATTAACAGTGCATTCAGGATTATTTGATCCAGATTTCTCTTTTTAATACAAGATGTCAATATCAAGGGTGTTGGTCAGATGATTTTAAACAATCCAGCAGTTATTGTTTGTATTAAATAATGGTATTTTAACATTTACCGTTTTATTACTGTATTACAATGCTTACCCTGCTATGTATTACATAATCACTGTCATACTAATTTACTGTCCTATGCCAATCCACTGCTCGATGAAGATCTCCACAAACCATGTTGGTCACGGGGAATGTTTGACCATAATTGACCACAACAGTCAGTGTGGGTTCATGCAGCGGAGCCTAGAATCAAACCGATTCATGTATCCCTGACCACTAATGTTAGCTGTTGGCTGGGAATCGAACTCAGGTAGCCAGGCTCATAGCACAACGTGTTAACCACTTGCTCCACTTCACCCACTATTCTTGTTTGTGGAAATTAAACCTGGAAATATTTATTACACGTTCAATGAGAATCAATTACAGTGTGTGCAATTAGAAATATAGTAGCCTGTATACAAACACATTCCTGCGGAGGGAGCTGATAGGAACGTTGGGTTGCTCGGTCAATGGCCTGCAGGGTCAACGGCGGCGTGGTGTATTCCGCAAATATGCCCGACTGTGAGGGCGGGCACAACTGGCGTGAGTAGGTTAAACGTTGAGTTTTATAAGGGCACCACGGGGTGACCAGCCCCTCCCCACCCAGCCCCACCCCTCCACCCCCACCCAGCCCCACCCTCCCCACCCAGCCCCTCCCCACCCTCCCTCCCCACCCAGCCCCTACCTGCACGACGAACGGACGGACACAATAATCCCCTGTGGGCTGGTGGAACCAGTGGATTCCTACCAGTATGATACATTTCACATACAGTGGTAGATTATAAAGCAATGTCATTGATATTTATTTTACATTGCATCTGTTCAAATCGTTATTCAATGACCAATTTATTGCACCGTAAACAAAATTAGGCTGCCTCTAACATATATATTCTGCCGTCAATACCAACATAAAAATCTAATTAATACGTTTAATCACAGAGGTTGAAAATACATTGGCATCGTCTACACTTGGATAACAACATATATTTAGAAAAGTGCCAAGACCAGCGTGTGGGAATGTAAATAATTAAACAGTCAAGAGTCTGTTTCATTGCCAAAAAAAAATCACTTTTAGGGCCATCAGCCAAACGTCCCCTCTCGTCCAATGTTTTCCATCAGTACTTTTAAGTACGCATCTCATCAGCAGTGTGTCTTCTTATTCCAGTCCCATGGCCTTTTGGACTCTTTCCCTCCACTGATATCTCCTTGCAGCAGCCTTTCCGCTGCTTTCCGCAGGTCGCTGCACCTTTCAACTGTACTTGATCCCGTTCGATGTTTTATGTGTAACGTGTAGTCAAATCGTGGACTTCCTCTTCGCCTGAGCACCTGCAAGTCTTCCGCCAATCGCCATCCCCTTGACAGCCGTTCACCAATTCTTCCTCTTCAATAGCAGGGGTGCGGCCGGTTAAAAACGAATTCTGCTGGGTTTACGTACTGTTATAGCCATCGTTGGGAGTTCGTTCCCCCCAAAGTAAAATAAAGAGAAGTATAATTGAAATTAATTGAATTTATTAACAGCTGAGTATGGTGTCAAAATTAACTGGGGCATGTGTGGTTAACAATTGCACTTAACGAATTTGAGCTGGCCACTTGACTGAGTCGAGCGACCGGGTATTTTGACCTCTGTGAGACTGCTAACAAGTAATGTGTATGCAATCTGTCAAACCGTAAGAACTATTCACACACCATTACACAATTTCCTAAGGCGATTAAACCAATCAAATTGATCGAAAGCATTTAATTTTTTACGTCAAAGTATTATGCTAAGAAATTGCTAATTTTACACACATGCTTAACCGAAGCTATAAATTATAGTAAAATACAAAACATGCTTTACCGCTTATATGCTCGTGTACTGTTTTGTAGTAATTTGCATACAAATTCATTAGTTAACTCTTCACTCCCCTAACGATTTTATGAATTTTCATGATGCAGGGTCCCAGTTTAAATCAACAATAAATGTTTCTAATTTTACTATCTCACATGTAATGTTCTCTATTTCTCACCACATCTGTACAATTTTGTTATCCTAAATGTAATCCATTAACCTACATATACTACTCATAAAACATTTACGTAAATTGTGATACAATCAGCTCATATGATCGATGACAGTTTTACATCACACGATGTTTATGCTGACAATGGTGACGGCTCAGGAAGACCGTCACTCAGCAGTGGATTGATCATGGCTGATGATGATAATTTCTTAAAATAATCGATTCTCACATTATCCAATGCATGTATTGTGAGCATAAAAAAATCAACTGTTTAAATGAAGCATCATTACATGCCTAATATGAATTCTACAAAAACATTATAAATGTGTATGAAAGTTGCATCACGCAGTGGATTTTTAAGGCAATTAACATGTAAGGCCATTTCTCAATGCACTGCTGGATGACGGCCTCCCCATGCTGTGAGGAGCGTGGAGGATTATTCGGTCATACCATGCTGATCAGTTCGAGTTGGTGAATGTGGGGACCAGACACATTGGAGCATTATACAGTAACAACAATGGATTGTGTTGCATTGGCCCTTTCTGAGAAGGTAACCCTGCAGCCCATACCACCCGTTTTATGCACGATGGACATCCATTCAAACACTAGCCAGGGTCCGCCCTGCTTAGCTTCCAAGATCTGATGAAACTTGGTGCATTCCAGGGGATTGCATCTTAGAAAATGCAGCGTAAAGATGAACTACTCTTTGGAAACATGAGCTAGGATTTTTGAAATGTGCGAAATAGCATTCACTAATGTGCCGATGAAAGAGCGATGAGATCGTTAGACCTGATTTTCTGTGTGAAGTACTGCTCGTAAATAGAGCTGCAAATAAACGAAATTGTGTTTTGTCTGCGTGTTGTGTAATTGTATAAATTCAACTAATATCCAATTGAAGATAATGTGATTTATAACTGCGACCTATTACATGTGTAGTGGTTCAACGCGGGAATATTCGATAACGGCTGCATGTCCGCACGGCAGCCAAGAAGAGGTGGTTGGTGAGCGTCATCATGGGAAAGTCGAGAGCAGCCAGGGTCAGGATGACCGTTGGGGTAATTCGTTGGGGTAATTAAGGGGGGAGGTGAAATTCAAAAGACCAGTATCTGCCAATCATAGAGGGATCTTCTGGAGAATGTTCTGGAAGGGGCAAAACGAGCCCGAGGGGCGATATGATGAAGACAGAAGACAAGAGAAGCTGAAGCCGGACCCGCCAAGCTAGTTAGAGTATTCTCTGGCGAGAGTGGTCCTGTGTGGACCTGGGTATGCTAGGATAGGGTCGCTAGGGGCAAGCGCAGTCCGTACGTCGGCACGCTTGACCCCCGGACCGTGGTATCAACCAGCGGAGACAGCGAGACACGGGCCCCGTACAGACCAGGAGTAGGACGCTAAAGGCGTGAGCGCCGTCCGTACGTCGGCACGCTTAATGCCGTGGCTGCCGTGGTGTCGACCCACTGAGACAGTGAGACACGGCTGCTCAGAGGGGTGAGAAAAGGAGAGTAGAGAATAGGATAGGGACGGGGCGAGTAAGGGAGCGAACGAGCGACGGACGGCGGATGCTCGGCATAACTAAAACGAGTGTTATAAAACAGACTGTAATAAAGTGGCCCGGGAAGAAGACAAGAAGTCGTCCGTCTTTATTTACAACACTACGCATGTGTCGTGGCGTAACGCGTGGGGTTAGCAAAGAGAGGCTGCAACTGAGGTCGCGCAGAGGTAAGCGGGGAGAAGCAGTGATTGAGCGGGTGCATTTGGGGACGAACAGGTGCAAGCGTCGAGACATGGCTTAGGCGCCGGAGAGGCGGCAGCAATAAGGGGGAGAAGCATTAATTAAGCGGGTGCATTTGGGGACGAACAGGTGCAAGCGCTGGAACACGTGGTCGACGCCGGAGAGGCGAGAGATGGAGTTCGCAACAAGGGTGTGTGTGTTAGTGTAAGTGAGGAGCATGCACACTGGATGCAAGGTAAATAAAGTGACACGGGAGACAAGCTTGGAGTGTCCGTGTGAGTACTTCACTACACATGTATACAGCCCTTATGTTAGGCCACTTTCGGTCATAAGACATCAATGTGAGGGCCGCCACACATTTGAAACCATTGGGTGTGACAGCATTATGGGGTATTTCCACATTTGTGTATTGTCAGGGGCCGCACGTCAGGGGCCCCACTAAAGGCCACAGGGGCCGCCAGTGGCCCGCAGGCCTTGCAATGAAGAACACTGCAATATGTCAATCCACTGATGTGGGTAATTTGGTCATACTTCATCCCACTAGCCATTGCAGGTCATGAAGGCAGGGAGCATATAAGTACAATTATTATTTTTGCTGCCCACCGCATAGCCCCATAGCCTAAAACGACATCTGTGCATGGTGGTCACCCATTCAAGCACTATCCAGACTCAACTTTGCATATCTTCCGATATCTTATGAGATCAAGAACATTCTGGCTGATATGGTCATATGCCATAGACTATAATCAGTATACATATTACTCTACATATGACATTCTAATGGGAATGTATAAAATCTTCCTACCTATAAAAATATCCGAGGCCATGGTCCTCAAGATATAACTTTGTTGGGCAGGGCACATCGCCAGGATGGAGAACCACCGCTTACCTAAGATTGTGCTGTATGGGGAACTGTCCTCTGGCCATCGCGACATAGGGGCACCACGAAAGCGATACAAAGACTCCCTGAAGAAGTGCTTCACTGCTTGCTGCATCGATCACCGTCAGTGAGCAACACAAGCAGCTGATCGCAACTCCTGGCGGCACACAGTCCACCAGGCCACCTCCTTCTTCGAAGATACCCGCAGGGCCCGTATGGAGGACTAAAGGAGAAGGAGGAAGAACCATGATCCCTCAGCACCCATCCCAGATCAGACCTATACTTGCAGCCGTTGTGGCAGGACCTGCCTGTCCCGCATAGGCCTCGTCAGCCACCAGCGTGCCTGCAGAAGACATGGATGTCCTTCCTAGATCTTCGTTCGCGAAGCCAAGCCATGATGATGATGGTGATAAAAATATCAATAATTGCTGTTATTGCCACATTCACATTTGATCATAACGACTTTCACGTGATTATTGATTTTCTTGGCAGGAGGCATCACTGATTTCCAAATGAACCTTGAAGAATATAGGGTACAGTGTTTACATTTAGAACCCCTGCATTTTGCTAAGGGATTTATACGCGTTTATAGATTTACACAGACGTGACAATGAACAAGGTCACTTTTGAAATATGCTTGCTTGTTGAAACGTATATTTATAAGCAAAAAAAAAAAACCATCACAGAGATGCATTGCAATAGACATTTACAGCCAAGTTTTACGACACAATTTTGTTAACACGTTTAAAAAAATCATTACTCTGCCCAGGTTTATAACCATAATTGATGACAAATGGACGTAGCTTGGAAAGTTATTGTGGTAATATATTCATGATCTTGACTGAACGCATTGGACTGTGACCCAATTTAATTGCAGAGACGACCAGAGCTTTGGCAATTCTAAAAAAAATATTTTGAGCGTTGCTGACATTAATGAGTGAAATAATGTAAGCAATTCAATGTTGTGTATCCCCCACAGGAATTGCTGCTGCCACAGAAGTCAGAGGTCATGCAAATATATTTTTCAACAGGATACCATGAATACAAACGTGCATATAGTGTTCCGTCAAAAATTGACACATTTGAACATTCTTATCATGTGCATGGAGAGCACATTTTGTCAATCCACGGCTAGATAAAGACCTCCCCCGTTGCCATACAAGGTCATGGAGGTTATATGACCATACTTCACCACGCTGGTCAGTGTCGGTTGGTGAAGGTGTGCAAGCATACACATTGTCGTACTGCGGCAACTTACAACATCTGTTACTGGTAGGAACCTGGTTACACCAGCCCACAGGGGATTATTGTGTCCGTCCGTCGTGCAAGGAGGGGCTGGGTGGGGAGGGATGGGCTGGGTGGGGAGGGGAGGGTGGGGAAGGCTGGGTGGGGAGGGTGGGGAGGGGCTAGGTGGGGAGGGTGGGGAGGGGCTGGGTGGGAAGGGTGGGGCTGGGTGGGGGGTGGGAGGGGTGGGGCTGGGTGGGGAGGGGCTGGTCACCCCGTGGTGCCCTTATAAAACTCAACGTTTAACCTACTCACGCCGGCTTGTGCCCGCTCTCACAGTCGGGCATATTTGCGGAATACACCACGCCGCCGTTGACCCTGGCCATTGACCAAGCAAACCAACGTTCCTACCAGCTCCCTCCGCAGGAATATGTTTTATGCGTGGTAGTCGCTCATGAAATTAGTATTCAGGCTTAAGCCAGCTTATCTTTCAAGATTTGACTAGATTTGGTGCATTCTGGGTTCTTTCGTCACAGGGAACTCCCCTGATGTAAGCTCACAAATACAGCAATAAGTGTCATGTTGTTGTTCCAGAAAGCTTCCCACCTTTTTCTATTAACACCTGAAAACCTCTTCCAATTACTGGACTGTAAATTGCATCTCACATTTCTATTTATAGCTCACTTGATAAAAGTGTACAGACGCTTTTAACCAACGTGAAACATGTACAGTATTTAATATATCACAACAATAATACTAATAAGATTTTGAAATGTTTCTGCCTGGAGGTTGCTATATGTTGCTATAATTGGAGAACTTGGCTTAATATTTTTTACACATTATTTAGGTGTTTGTAATTACACTTCAGTATTAACACAATTTACAGAGGGCTTTCATGTAAAAAAAGTGGATTCCATGTGTTACAGTTAAGTTCGTTCATTTGAAGGGATAAGAAAATCTATATTGACAAAACCCTGGGTGTTGTGGTGGCAGATGCCTGTATTCTAGAGCTTTGGAGGCAAAGGGTTGGTGGATAATGAAGATTTTTGAAACGTCCAAAACCAACTTAAACCTTTTAGTGTAAAAAACACAACCAAGTGCAAATTCACTGACACTAAGACTCCTTTTTTCAAGGGACGTGGCCAGGTGGCAGCACAGAAAGTGCATTTCTTGACCTATTTGTTTAGTCCTGTGAGTATTCTTTCTTTAAATAAATGGTGAGTTTTCTCCGGGTGCTCCTCGTGTTTTCCAACACTAAACACTCTACTTGTTAAAAGGAAATGGCCAAACATCCTAAGGGGAAACCATCCCGGAAAAAAAGTTTTGAATCTTAGTGAGGCTTTTATGGCTACTTAAATGCGATGCCATTTAAAATGACTATTTTAAGATAACGGCTTCCTGACGTGCTAAATGTGATGGTCATAAGTTCATATATCAGGGTTACTTCAGCCCAGAATTCTTCGATCAAGACATTAGATATCACTTTGTGAGGAGTCAACAGTGGGTTTTCAATGTGTCAACTGGCCACTTTCCAGGGGAATGTGGACTTTCCAACAGCTGATCCCTCCAACAAAAATAAACCCCCATCCAGTTCCAATTTAAAGACAGCCACCGTTATAGAATGTGGTATATGTGTAGTGAGTCCAACTGAGTTGCAGACGTTCTTTAGAGGCAACACTTATATTGTAACATCAACCCGCTGACACAAAGGGGTAACTGCCCCTTCACCAGATACAGCCTAGGGTGGTGACCACCCAACTAACTACATTATACGTAGGAGTTACAGTTACGAAGGGTCAGACCCTCACTCGGGTCCCCGACCACGTGTTGATGGTTCGTAGGACGTAGAACTTCCAGCTTGTAGACGTGGCGCTTCCAGCTTGTAGACATAGAGCTTCCAGCTTGTAGACGTAGAGCTTCCAGCTTGTAGACGTGGAGCTTCCAGCTTGTAGACGTGGAGCTTCAGCTTGTAGACGTAGAGCTTCCAGCTTGTAGACGTAGAGCTTCCAGCTTGTAGACGTGGAGCTTCAGCTTGTAGAATGCAGCGACCCCGGTCCCTCTCAGGGACCCACCTTATATCCCCCCAGGTCGGGGCCGCTCCTCCCTTAGCCCCGCCCACCTTCTCGAGCTTTCTAGCTGTCTCTCGATCCCTCTGGAGAGCTCTCCCCGGACACGTGATCACCCCCTAGCCCCACCCCCCTCCACCTGGGGGCCTCTCTGTGGACACTCCGGATCACGTGTCTATGGGGTCAACCAGAGTGCCATGTCCCGGGGCAACCCTGCCCCTGGGCTGACACTCTCCCATTTCCCGCTGTGGGAGCCCTCACCGCACCCATGCAGTGGTGCCCGCACTATCCCAGCGCTCACCAAGCCCCGCTGGGGCTGGTACCACAACCACCACGGGGTGTACGCGATGACGGTGCATCGCATCGCACGCCACGGCCCTCTCAGGCCGGCACCATGTAGTGACATCCCCGATGTCATTACATATTAACAGGGTTGTTTTTACATGTAGATGCCCCGACCGATTTATAACGGCCTTCTTACTTCTCAACCTTAATAACTGTACTGTCTTGTGAAATAATGGCTCCATACATCAAAGGGGGATTTAAAGATGTAACGAGTGTATTGACATTGGTGGGAGACACGTGGGGGCTTTGAAAGTAAATGTTTTCTAAACATCCTATTATTTTAGTGGAGTATCTATAAATACAATGCCCTATGCAGCTATGCGCTGTAGGTCAGGGACTTGAACATAAAATGTTGTTATTTACACATTAATAATGTAACGTACTACAAATAAAAACCGGTTCCGCATCCACATCGTCACATTGCTTATTTATATACTGCATTTATATTTCGTTAACATACCTGTCAACCCCTTATCAGTGCCCTACCTTATTACAGACCAATTCAGATCTTATTGGTCACATCGTGCTCTTATAAATCTCAACGTTCATCCTACAACGTCTGATCACAAGGGAGAAACACAAACAAATAGACAATAATTGGTTTTGCCCGTATTGAAACGGCTGTACACCGTATGGACCTGAAAACTCAATTTCCCTGTACAATAATACGGGTAACCCGTATGGGTTGACAGGTATGGAAAGGGTAAAAGCTAATCTTGTATTTTCCATCATTTTGACACTACCAAAAAAAAAGGTCCCATAGATATAATGTAATGCGTCGTCCATCAACGCAAATCACCACCTTGAATTCTCTACCGAGTGTGACTACTCCACATACCGTGTCAACCCATACGGTTTACCCGTATTCTTGTACATGGAAATTGAGTTTTTTTTTATTTATACGGCGTACAGCAGTTTCAATACGGGCAATTTTTTTAAAATAAAACGTCTGTTTGTGTTTCTGTCTTGTGATGCGACTTTGTCGGATGAACGTTAAGATTTATAAGAGCACGGGGTGACCAATAATGTCTGAATTGGTCTGCAATAAGGTAGGGCACTGATAAAGGGGTGGACAGGTATGATTACACGTGCAGTTGGATCCGTGTCGCATACGTTATAGGTGGGGTTACCACCCGTCCCGGTTTGACCCGGATAATCTTGGAGATTGGCATCAATATTTGTGCGGTATACGTTTATATGTACCGGATATATGATGGGTGGCTGAGAAATATCTCGGTTTGATCTTCAGCGGTAAAGGTGGCAACCCTTATTAAGAGTTACTTGCATCAAGTTCATTGATTAGGTATAGCCCTGTGAGCCATTCGGCTTTTGAATCGGGTGCAACCGCAACAAACAAAAAACTAAAACATGAATAGCGCAATAATCGACATTTTCACTGTAAATCCAGAACTGTATTGTAATTAGATCTCTTATTAGTTCCATCTACAGCCACTAGAGGCCTCTAAATTCAAAATGTTTCAACATTTTGTTCGATTCTTTTAATCGAATAATCGAATCTGCATCCCGGCAAGTTAAAATCTGAATTGCTTTGGCAATGGGGCGAATATTTACGCCTTTACAATATACCCCTAGTTGTACAATAAACCCATACAATTCATAGACATAAGTTGGTAAAACGCACACTGGAGTTCGGCTCAGCCCAACTAATGAAAACATAGTCGTGGCCATTCCACATTTCCTGTGACGGGGTCTGGTCTTCCGACCGGACTATCTCTACGTATTATACTGTAAAGTATGAATTTTTAAAAAATATATATACTACGTACATTTCACGATATTCTAACACTGCCAACATACATAACTGTTCGAAAAGTAAAATGAACGGGACTCTTGAAACGGTGATGGGCGTGGAGAGCGGGGGATTATATCGCATCGCGGAAGGATACATTAATCGCGGAGCCAATGTGAAGCTGCTCTATATAAGGCTGGCTGGGGGGGGGGGGTGCCTGAGGCTCACAACGCGCGGGGCCGCACGTGGACGCACTCCTCGTCGACTGCGAAAATTTCCTCTTCATAAAGTCGCGGGCGAAAACTTGTGAGGCGATAAACATTCGATTTCTCATGAAAAGTGTCACTTTTACCAGCTCGTTTTAATGCGGCGATGTGAACGAGACGTTTAAAAGTTTGTTTTAAATGCGGAATTTTAAATAAATATATGAACGGTAGATGTCGCGGTTTGGCGCAATTTTAAATGGAACGCGTGTGGTGAAACGTCGTCGCGATTTTCCTCGTTTCTCGCTTGCGTTGAACATTAATCGGTGTGTCTCGTTATTGTTTTTTTCTACACGTCTTGTTGTCTTTAAAAATAATAATTAGAAGGCGGCCTCAAGATGATGCCTGGGAGGGGCCGCGCGCGTGCCCGCGGGCGCGGCCGTGGCGACGAGGCCGCACCACCTCCTGCGCATGCGCAAGGCGATGCCGGAACTGCGTCCGCTGTGAGGTTTTCAAGCACGTGGCGTTAAGAAATACAACACGCACACGAGTCTGAGATAATTGTTGTTAATTATTTGTTGTTGTGTGATTTATTATTTTAATATTATTATAATATTTTATTATTTAAGAGCTTGTCTCTTGGAATTTTTCCTCGCTTGATACAGTAATTTAGCTGTGACGGTACCTGATGACGGAGACTTGTGTTGCCTCCGAAACGTCATGATTTATTATTTTAATATATTATAATATTTTATATTTTAAGAGATTGTCTCTTGGAATTTTGCCTCGCTTGATACAGTAAATTTAGCTGTGACGGTCCCACCTGATGACGGAGACTTGTGTTGCCTCCGAAACGTCATGATTTATTATTTTAATATTATTATAATATTTTATTATTTTAAGAGCTTGTCTCTTGGAATTTTGCCTCACTTGATACAGTAATTTTAGCTGTGACGGTCCCACCTGATGACGGAGACTTGTGTTGCCTCCGAAACGTCGTGATTTATATTTTAATATTATTTTAAGAGCTTGTTCTTGGAATTTTGCCTCTTGATACAGTAAATTTAGCTGTGACGGTCCCACCTGATGACGGAGACTTGTGTTGCCTCCGAAACGTGATTTTATTATTTCTATTTTTTTTTTTACCTACGTGACTTTACCGAAAAAACCAAGAGTATGAATCCTTGCAGTCACGAAAGCTCAAATCTAGAATAGAGTTGTTTGTTAGCTCAAGTCGACGTTTCTCTCGATTGTTCGC
>NW_026891237.1:63384-132394 GCF_015708825.2 Lethenteron reissneri | reverse complement strand
GGAATTGCTGCTGCCAGAGCTTCTTCTCCATCCACTGCTGCTGCTGCTGCTGCGACAGCAGGATGTTGCTGCACCGCCGGAGCTGCTCCTGCAACTGCTGAAGCTGCTGCTGCAGCCCCTGCTGCAGCAGAGGCTGCTGCTGCTGCACAGGCTGCTGCTCCGTCTGCTGCGTCAGGTGAGCCACGTAGCCGGAGATGAGATCGCCGGTTACGATGGTCAGCAACTGCATCGCTTCATCCTCCTCCTCCTCCTCCTCCTCCTCGCCGCAGCCACCGACCCTCGCCTGAATCTCCCCCGCAGAATGCGACGCGGCTTGGGCAGAGGCCGCAGGCTGCATGGCGGTGTAGGCCTCAGTGGCGGGAATTGACGTCGTTGTTGCTGATTCCGCTGCTGCTGTGGGAGGGTCGTTGATGTCGCGAGGCAATTGAGGAGTGGAGGAGGTAGAGGAGGAGGTAGAGGAGGAGGTAGAGGGGGAGGTAGAGGAGGTAGAGGAGGTGACGACTTCGCGACTCGATGGAAGCTGTTGGCTTCTACCTCCATTGCGATTTGGTTAACGGTGATGTCGTCGGATCGATCCGTGGATCGATTCCTCCATGCGATTACGTAGAATCGACTTAGATTGCAAGCCGTCGGTCGATTCTGACCTCGATTCACGATCCTCACGGGGGGGGGGTCACAGAGACCCATAGACTACAGTAGAGATAAATAATAAAAAATATATAATAATAATAGAAATAAATATAAATCACGACGTACAGGTTTTGTGTGCTTTTTTTACACCTGATGAAGGAAGTTTGTGTTGCCTCTGAAACGTCGTGATTTTTTTTATTTTTTTATATTATTTATATTTTTTACCTACGTGACTTTACCGAAAAACCTACTCCTGGCAGTCACGAAAGCTTCAATGTAGAATTACTGATAGAGACCCATCGACTCTCTAAGCTGTCTTGTGGTTGTTGTTGTTTGACTTGCATCCCACTGGATGTTTGCACACAGCGTTGGTGTACACGGTGACTTTTGTCTGCAATATTTTGCTGTGTTTTCTTGGATTTTCTGTTTGCACTCAGTCACATAGTCACTTTAAGATGTTTTTTTGTTCATGTTTTTTGTTTTGTTTGTTTTTTTCATTTTGCACGTAGTCACTTTAAGATGTTTTTTTTGTTCATGTTTTAGTTTTGTGTTGTTTTTTTTTTCATTTTGCACGTAGTCACTTTAAGATGTTTTTTTGTTCATGTTTTTTGTTTTTTTCAGTTTGCACCCGATTCAAGAACCGAATGGCTCACAGGGCTCTACCTAGTACATGAACTTGAACTTGACTCACGCACAGAGACCCATAGACGACCCACGCAGACAGCCAATGACACCTGGGGGCTCTGCCACGTGGTGCGTAAGCCCCGCCCCCTCCTGACACGTGACCCCGCTGGGCGTGGCCAGACGCTGTCACGTGGGAGCTGCAGTGGCCACGTGTCTCTGTGCTGCTGCTGCTGCTACTTGAAGCCGGTACGGTTATAACAGCAATTGATTAACAGATCACTTGCCTTGACGGCTTAGCGGATCAATTTAGACTTAAAACTTTCGTGACTGCAGGAATTCATATTCTTGGTTCTTTTGGTAAAATCGCGTTGATGGAAAATAAAAATAAGAAAAAAATGGAAAATAATAAAGCAAAACACGCCATTTTTTCAATATTTTTATATAATTTTTTTTCTATTTACGTGACTTTATAACAGAAAGAACCAATAATCTATAGAGGGTTAGCCGATTTAATTCGTTAATCGATTTGTTGTCTGTTGGGATTTTGCACACAGAGTTGGTGTAACTGTGATTTTTGTCTGCAATATTTTGCTGTCTTTTCTTAGATTTTCTGTTTGCACTCAGTCACATATTCACTTTAAGATGTTTTTTGTTCATGTTTTGTTTGTTGCGGTTGTACCCGATTCAAGAGCCGAATGCTCACAGGGCTACACCTAATACTTGAACTTGAAGTGGTGGTGACGTCACCAGGACGCTTGTGCACACACCACACACACAGTCACACACACACAGTCACACACACACAGTCACACACACAGTCACACACCACACACACAGTCACACACACTCACACACCACACACACAGTCCACACACCACAGACACACACACAGTCACACACACAGACACACACACCGACACACACAACAACAACAACAACCCCCATTCGCCACATTTTCTGTTTGCACTTAGTCACATAGTCACTTTAAGATGTTTTTTGTTCATGCTTTTGTTTTTTGTTTGTTGCGGTTGCACCAGACTCACAGGGCTACACCTAATACATGAACTTGAACTTGCAGTAGTGCAGCTCAACAGGGAGCGGATTCAGCAAGTTGCAGCAGCCTCTTTCGAAGGCGCAGCGACGTCTCTCCAGCAGCAGTAGCAGCACAGCAGCAGCTGCAGTAGCAGCAGCTGCAGTACACTGCACAATTCATTCCAGGTGGTTTGTGTGGTGTGTGTGTGGTGTGTGTGGTGTGTGACTGTGTTTGTGTGACTGTGTGTGTGTGTGACTGTGGGGTGTTGTGACTGTGTGTGACTGTGTGTGTGTGTGACTGTGTGTGGGGTGTGTGTGGTGTGTGACTGTGTGTGTGTGACTGTGTGTGGGGTGTGGTGTGTGGTGTGGTGACTGTGTGGTATGTGACTGTGTGTGGTGTGTGACTGTGTGTGTGTGTGACTGTGTTTGTGTGACTGTGTGTGGTGTGTGACTGTGTTTGTGTGACTGTGTGTGACTGTGTGTGGTGTGACTGTGTGTGTGACTGTGTGTGACTGTGTGTGACTGTGGTGTTGTGTGACTGTGTTTGTGTGACTGTGTGTGGTGTGTGACTGTGGGGTGTGTGACTGTGTGTGACTGTGTGTGTGTGTGACTGTGTGTGACTGTGTGTGTGGTGTGTGCACAAGCATCGTGGTGACCCCCCCCCCGTGTGCCACAGTGCCGGCCTTGATAAGTGCTGCTACTCTGTTAGAGGCTATACGGGGGATCTTTGTCTTTGGCAGTGGCGGTGCACAAGGTGCTTGCAGGAGGTGCGTGCAGGAGGTGCGTGCAGGAGTGCGTGCAGGAGGTGCGGGCAGGAGTGCTTGCAGGAGGCCGAACGGCGCCCGGAGGAGACACGTCCCACGAAGAGCTTCCATGAAGAAGTGCGGGAGCGAGGCGAGGAGGGATGGGACCAAGGAATTGTGCGTGGAGGTCTCGTGAGGGAGGGCAGCGAAGGGGGGGGGCAGATGAAGGTCAGCGAGGGCAGGAGCTCGGCCTGAGGGGCACGGAACCGGGGCGGAGTCGGGAGCGGGAGGGGAAGAGGGAGAGAGAGACGGCGCAGCAACAGTCGGAGGGCCAGAGACGCTGCGAGCGAGAGACGCAGAGACGAGGCGGCGAGGGGAGTACAGCAAGAGATAGAGACAACATCAAGGATTTCATTCAACGGTTCTTGAGGCAGAGGCTAGGGGGGTCCGGTTCAGACGGAGCGAGAGAGACGGGCGAGATGGGGGAGGGGCAGAAGACGTCGCGAGAGATCGGCAAAGAGAAGGGAGGCGAGGGGAAGACAGGAAGAGAGAGAGAGACATCAGATGGGCGCCGAACCTTCGTCGACTTATAAGCGAGAGGGTTAGGGCGATTCAGTTGGGAAGGAGGGAGAGAGACGGGGAGGCAGGGAGGGAGAGAGACGGGGGCCCAGGGAGGGGAGGGAGATGGGGGGGCAGAGAGAGAGAGAGATGGGGGGACAGAGAGGGGGAGAGATGGGGGGGCAGAGAGGGAGAGGGGGCAGGGAGGGAGAGAGACGGGGGGCAGAGAGGGGGAGAGAGAGGGGGACAGGGAGGGAGCGAGACGGGGGGGCAGAGAGGGGGAGAGATGGGGGGGCAGAGAGGGGGAGAGATGGGGGGGCAGAGAGGGAGAGGGGGGCAGGGAGGGAGAGAGACGGGGGGGCAGAGAGGGGAGAGACGGGGGGGCAGAGAGGGGGGCAGAGAGGGGGAGAGAGAGGGGGGCAGGAGGGAGAGGGGGGCAGGGAGGGAGAGAGACAGGGGGGGCACGAAAGGGGAGAGACAAAAGGGCAGGGAGGGAGAGAGGCTGTAGATGCCACTGGTTTCTTCACATTCTGATAGATGTAGATGCCACTGGTTCTTCACGTTTCTTGCAGATGTAGATGCCACTGGTTCTTCAGTTCTGCAGATGTAAATGCCACTGGTTCTCTAGCACGTTCTACAGATGTAGATGCCAACTGGTTCTTCACGTTTCTTGCAGATGTAAATTGACCACTGGGTTTCTTCACGTTCTGCAGATGTAGATGCCATGGTTCTTCACGTTGCTGCAGATGTAGATGCCACTGGTTCTCTACAGTTCTGCAGATGTAGAAGCCACCTGGTTCTTTCACGTTCTGCAGATGTAGATGCCACTGGTTTCTTCACGTTCTGCAGATGTAGATGCCTGCATGGTTCTTCACGTTCTGCAGATGTAAATGCCACTGGTTCTTCACGTTCTGCAGATGTAAATGCCACTGGTTCTTCACGTTCTACAGATGTAGATGCCACTGGTTCTTCACGTTTTGTAGATGTAGATGCCACTGGTTCTTCACGTTCTGCAGATGTAGATGCCACTGGTTCTTCACGTTCTGCAGATGTAGATGCCACTGGTTCTTCACGTTTTGTAGATGTAGATGCCACTGATTCTTCACGTTCTGCAGATGTAGATGCTAATTCCCTTTGGCACGTGTTTCCTCTCTATTCTCTTGAAATACCTATTAAGAGATGTCTGCACAGTTGTTCTCTTCATCTCTGCACAAATCAACTTGTGATGGGCAATCGCATCGTTGAACTGCGGTAACGGGACATACGGACAGGTTTGTACGTATCTCTGAAAATTCCCAAGTCGAATGTTTGTAAGTAGAGGTAGTCCCTGTACTACATCGGGCACAATCTGGGGGCAGGGGTGGGGGTCAGGGAATTGGGTGATGCAACAGATGTTCATTAGGGATAGAGGGGTTGGTTGTCCCTGTGGAGGCAGCATTGCCGAGGGGACAGGACAGGAAGGGTGGGTCACCCTTGACACGTGAAGGACACGGCTTCGAATCCCGTCTAGTGAGCAAAACGAACAAAGACGCCAAGGTCACCGTGAACCGATGTCACGACTCCCCCGCGCTGACGTCATATCGAATTTCATTTAAGTGACGCCACTATATTTTCAAAACGAGTGATTTTTACAGTATTTTTGTTTTAAGACGCGAGGTTGCCACCTGTCCTTGCGTTGATGTAATATCCCTGCATTGATGCATTTCATTTCATTAAATTGATATCACTAGATTGCCACGGTTATCATTTGTAATTCTTTACGACGCGAGTTTGCCACCCGTACTGGTTTCCCCCCCCCAAGATCATCCTCTTATGGAGGTCGGCTCCCGTGGGATATCTCCAACTCTTCGCAGAAACGTGACTTGGCAAGTCCTGGTTTTTTGCCAGTCGCGTGAAAGTTTGCCACTCAATAGCGTGCATGTACACGCACAGTCATCCTCCCCCGTCTCTCTTATGCTGTTGTGAATACAGGGGGGGGGTGGGGAGTGCTTCAAAAACAAGTGAACACTTCTGAGACTTTGCAACAACAGCACCACAGGAGAACGTGCTGCCTCCGGCCTCTGGAGACCTGCACCTGTAGAAGATTCCGGACGCGCGTTGACAATGTTGGCGAAGACTCTTCGGCTTTCTGCAGCTATTAGGACGGAACCACGATTGACCTCCGACAGTGGCGATGATGTTCACAATGGGTGAAGGGGCTGAGTTGGTACCCGCGACGGGTTTCGCAAACTCACAACCTTTCCGAGTGTATTTCCTTACGTTGAATACAAAAAAAGCACGGAATTGCTTGCGATTTTAAGCGCTTTAATTTTGAGCGTACACGCAACGAACAGAAACAATGAACGTTCACTTTACAATCAAAATGCAATAAAAATGTTTTTGAGATATCAAAGATTGCATTTTCAATAAAAACTGCAGAAGAAAAATATTAAATAAATGTGGATATCTACATAAAATGATATTATAAACACACTATCCTAAAAATACAGCACCATATTTTAACACTAAAGCAGTCACTGACTCGCAACAACTTGCAATCATAAGTGACAGAGTTAATTTCGGGTAAAATCGATGAAAATGGGGTATGCCGATAGCATAAAAAATTAACCCGTAAAAACAAAGTTTTTCACTATAAATCCTTTATATGCGTGGCATCGGGGCGGCTAGAGTCCTCTCGTCCTCTGGCTTGAGATGGCTGCCACCTATGGGTCAGATGATTGTCTGCCACCATTAAACAATTGGTAATTAAATATTTAAATTTTTCCCTAAAAAGTGTAAAATTTTGTAAAAATTTTTTCCCTAAAATTAATTGTCACGCACAACGAGTCTGTGTGCAAAATGTCAGCTCGATTGGATCACGGGAAGTGGGTTAAAAAACGACCGAAAGAATTGCACGGTCCTAAGCAAGCAAGCGAACTTAATATAAAGGATTTAAAAATGAGATGTGATTGAGCAAATTTGAGATCAGATTTGGAATCAGCACCCTGAAATTAGTCTAGAACAGCTGCAAAAGTCCAGGCCAGAAAAACACGTTGTGTTGTTGACCAGTGTTAACGGCGAAAGTGTCCACCCCCCCACCTCCTCTCTGAAAATTGATGAAAAGCAGCGACTTAAAACTGAACACCCAAAACATTTGAACTGCGGTGGCTAAAAGTCTCCACCCTGGCTACCATTTCGCCAAGAACAATGGAACGTAAAACAACGTCCCTCAAAACAAACTCCGATTCTCTTTTAATCCTCAGATTCAGAAGTGGTGTCGACATCTGGACCCTCAAACCAGTCAAAGGGTGAGTGTCGCCGTTTTGCAGGAAGCTTGATGGAAGGTGATGCAGAGACCATCTTCCCTTGTTTGATCTTTGCTGTCAACGTGGTTTTTCTTGAGATCTCAATCGCCTGTAACAAATGAACACATCGAAGACAATTGGGCATCGTCAGAAGTCTAAAGTGGTCCTTCTGCTTAAGTGAGCGTGGCTTGGTGTTCGTCTCTCGTGACGAGGTGCACGGCTCCTGCGGTGGATCGTGAGAGATGGCGATTGCGCGGGGAGGTCTTCGTCCGGAAGTGGAATGATTGTGGCCGATGAAGTCTCAATGCCACAAAAACAAGAATGTCAACGTGAAAACGAGGGCTCAAAACATCTGACACGAACACAATATTATTGTAAACATTAAACAGCATTTACATAAGAGGGGGGGGGGGGGAGCACTCAAAAGCTCCACACTGATAGAGTCAAGAATCCATGGCTACACTGCCATCTCCTGACCACCTCGTAGGCCAAGCCTGGCAGTCCCCGGCAGTCTCCCACCGACTCAACCCTGCGTCGTGTCTGAGATCTACGTTCATCAGTGGGCTCATTGCAGATTGGTCAAAACAGTTGGCTTGAACGGGTGGGGTGACCAATCAGGTGACTGCATTGATGCCGCTACACGTGGACTGGGAATGAGAGCAACCGCCAGAAGAAATGCAGCGAGACACGTGGGAAAGAGAAGAAGTCACGTCACTGCAGGCAGAAGGAGCTCTGGTGGGAGTTCTACAGAGGGTGACCGCTGTACACGGCGTCTTGGAGGATGGTGGGAATACACCTGCAACTTGACCCCAGCACACACAAGCAGGCGAGCAATGAAACGGTGCGCCCATTTATAGACAATGAGAAGATGTATTGATACTGGAGGAATCCGATGAGATATGAAGCTGTTTTTCACAGATGTCCAGAACTATTCACTTTGTATTTTTATTTGACCAGGTGAGGCCCACTGAGCTGTATAGCTCTTGTTCAGAAGTGTACTGGCCACAAATGACAGCTCAACCAAGTGGCCTATCACGTGGACATGTACAGCAGCCAAACACTCTGAGAGCGTGTTTGTCAACGTGGAGGGGAAAATCGGAGAACCTGGAGAAAAATCCACGCGACCACGGGGAGACCTCCTGTATGCCAGGTGAGCTCGTTCACATTTCACAACAACAAACAATACAAAAACACAATAGGAGCGCAAAGTGTAGGGAAGGTAAAACGGTTTTTTTTTAAATAAACAAAAAAAACCTAAACCATTTTTTTCTTAATTGTTTTTTTTACCCTTTTATCTGGCAACAAAACTGACACCTTTTTTTCGAGGAGCCATGTTTGCATTGACCACAATACCTGCAGTCGGAATGCAAACAAAAAACACAACTATGATAATGTATGCACCGTCCTTGAAGTAGATGTTTATCTTACCAGGCAAGGCCCACTAAACCATCAGCTTCTCTTACAGAAGCGTCCCGGCCACAAGCGCGAGCAGCTCTACGAAGCGGCTCACCACGTGAAAGATTGTTGAAGAGCAACAATGATATTTTGGAGTAAGAGAAAAAAGTGCGTGACATCATCATCATCATTAGCATTGTTTAACCTGCCGCGCCGGGAGATCAAACGGCACTGCGAGTCTGGTGCACTCACCGTCTTGACACTCGTGACAACGACGGCAGATCTCATCTTGCCTGCTGCCCTGGCCTGTTCAGTTCGCTTGGACGGCATCACGCCCGACACACTTGCGAGCAGCTCTTCGTCGACCTAACGTATAAACGTGAATATCAATGGAAAAAAATCATGCAAAGATCCTGCAATTTAAAACATTTATTTGGCCTTGCCGGAATACGAGTGCACTGTACGAGCAAATCTACATTTGCATTTTTTTTATTTTGGGAATTCAGAAACCCGTCCCTTGGTCACGGGCATGCTTTCTGAGCACTCTCCGTCTCTGGCACATTCATCCTACGTTCATTGAACAAATGCTCCAAGCTCGTCAAGATGTTTATTCCACCTTCCCACATCCAGTGACCCTTTGAATCTGATTGATGGTGATGGAGACTCGCATTAAACTGCAGAAGTGATTTTTGTTTTTAAATTGTAATTTTTTTGTTTAATGTTATTGTCAAATGAATGGCTTAGATTACAATGACATAGTTTATTAGATTACAGCAATTATTTAATTATCTGGGAAAAACTCTCCCTCCAGTTGGTCGAGCTCTGAGTTTCACAGCGCACCGCACATCAGGAGAATGCTTCTATCCAGCGTGAACATCCACACATGACCCAATCATCCCTAGCGCTCAAGCGAGCCGCTTTGTCCCTACGAGAGTGGATCGAGTCCCATTGCGTCGTCCAAAGAATTTCAATCAAAGCAGTCGCATTACTCACCGTAAAATCCATGCTGTCCGAGCCCTCAGAGTCCGACAGATGCAAAACTTTTCGCTTTTTCTTCACGACCTCCCCCGTGGCAAGGGGCTTGGGGATGCCGCCCTTGTAAGGCGACTTGGCCACTGTCACCGGTGCGAGCAAAGGTGGAGTCTTGCAGATCGCACGGACACACAAACAGAGATCCCCCAGTTAGGCCTGCAGGCTTGTGGGAGTGCCGTGCTGATCGCAAACAACTGACGTCAGCGCTTAGCCCAGCGGGGTTTATTGAACAAGACTGACTGATGACTAAGACCCGGCAGGTAAAAACTGGTCCAGATCTTGGTAGCTTGGATGAATACTATATTCTTAGGTTTTTTCGGTAAAGTCACGTAGGTAAAAAAATTAAATTAATAAAAGTAAATAAAACAAAATAAAATAAAAAATCACGACGTTTCGGAAGCAACACAAGCCTCCGTCTTCAGGTGGAACCGTCACAGCCACGACAGCCGTATCAAGTAAATGAGAGATCACAAGAAATACCACACCGTATATATAATGGTTGAGGGGGGAAGGGCCCGGAAAGGCACACTTTTTTATTAATATGGTAAGGTGAGGCTTAAGACTAAGAATACTCTGGGCGATTCTCAGCCGGAGTGAAATCGCCCAAAAAGAGGCGGTACTCCACAGAACGTGACATGACGCTGATTGGACTATATCCAGAGGCACAGTGACGGCTAGCGTGACTCTGTGGTTGAATGAGATTGGTGGTGTGTCGCCCAATCGCCCTAATGAAGAAACCGCCCCTGGTTGCAATCGAAGCGTCGTAATATGCAATTATTTAATTTACTATTTTATCTTTAGACATGACTTAACCGAAAGAACCAAAGAATAATTCCTGTAGTCACGAAAGCTCCAAAATTAAGATTGAATCATGTTTACATTAACCACAATACTTGCAGTCAAATGCAAACAAAAAAACAATACTCTGATCATTTATGCGTTGTCCTTGAAACTGATTGGTCCACACCAGAGACAGCTTTCTTTAGAGCCCAGTCTCATATGGTGTTCATCAGTTTTGTTGCCAGAAAAAAGGGGGAAAGCCCTCTCGACAAGCGAGCTCTGCGGCACCGCACTGCTCCTGACGCCGCCGTCACAATCAACGCCAACTCACCGCTTCCAGCTGCATCTTCTTCTGAGTGAGCAGCTCCAGAATGCAGTTCACGTCGGCCAGCTCCAAGCCATCTCGGTCCAGCGCCAGCAACTCCTGGATAGTCTGCCGCTGATGGACGCTCTGTGAGGAAGAGGGGGGGGGGGGGCGGCAGGGTGGAAGGGTCACGTGACACGGTGATCAAGAGACGTGGCCGGTCACCTCCGTGAAGTGCGAAAAGCACTTGCCGGGAGTCGTCTCAGCAGGGTTCTGGTGGTACATGTTGTTTGTCGTTTATTGTGAAAATTCCATCACAGTTCCTATGTGATCACTGTTTCATTGCTTTATTTTGGTGATTTCGAAAAGTTTACTGGTTTGGCCATGTTTGTGTTGTTGTAGTACAGAGAAAGACTGATGGCCTTAATCTAAGTTGTCTGGTGGTGGTTATTGTTGTTGTTTGACTTGCATCCCACTGGGATCGGTGTACGGTGTTTTTTCTACAATATTTTGCCGTCTTTTCTTGGATTTTCTGTTTGCACTTAGTCACAAAGTCACTTTAAGATGTTTTCTTGTTCATGTTTTTGTTGTTTGTTGCGGTTGCACCCGATTCAAGAGCCGAATGGCTCACAGGGCTACACCTAATCAATGAACTTGAACTTTCAGCAAAGTTCATTGCGTTGTCCACGCGACACCGACAGACCGTAGCGCACGGCGCGTCTTCGGCCAGTAACCTCCAACCGTGGGCCATGTAGAGGACTATTTAACAAAAATGTTACATTTTAGTTTGGCCAGCTAAGGTCCACTGAGCTACATACCTCTTTCTCAGTAGCGATCTGGCCACATCTCCTTTAGCAGTGGCAAAATATAGTGATAGGTTTTTACCCTTTCAACTGGTACAAAAACTGACACCTTTATACAAGGCATCATGTGTGCAATAACCACAACACAAGCAGTCAAAATGCAAACAGAAAGACACAACTCTGATGATGATATGCACTGTCCTTGAAGTTGATTGGTCCACACCCGAGACAGCTTTTCTTAGAGCCCAGTCTCCATTGGTGTTGGACCAGATGACGCCAAAAGGCGTACAACTCAAAGACAATGCACTATCAGAGTATTGAGAGCTCGGGGTAAGCATTTACACTATGAGACATCTCCTTTACCAGTGGCAAAATCTAGTAATAGGTTTTTACCCTTTCAACTGGTACAAAGGTGACAGTTTTTGTACCAATTGAAAGGGTAAAAACCTATTACTATAAAATGTGCCAGTGATGTTTTTCCCTGCACATCTCCAATCACCGGTTGTTCCATCTCGATTCGATTCTCTAGCCGCTGACGCTGCTTCAGGACCAGCTCGTTCACTGCGAAAAGACGCGTGTGGGGGAAAAAGCTGTTAAATATTAAACAACGCGAGCATCATACTCTTAGGTTATTTAGGTAAAGTCAGGTAGGTAAAAAATTAACCCGTAAAAACAAAGTTTTTCACTATAAATCCTTTATATGCGTGGCGGCTAGAGTCCTCTCGTCCTCTGGCTTGAGATGGCTGCCACCTATGGGTCAGATGATTGCCTGCCACCATTAAGCAATTGGTAATTAAATATAATTAATTTTTTCCTAAAAAGTGTAAAATTTTGTAAAATTTTTTTCACTAAAATTAATTGTCACGCACAACGAGTCTGTGTGCAAAATGTCAGCTCGATTGGATCACGGGAAGTGGGTTAAAAAACGACCGAAAGATTTGCACGGTCGTAAGCGCGCAAGCAAGCAAGCAAACTTAATATAAAGGATTTAAATAAAAAACGACCGAAAGATTTGCACGGTCGTAAGCGCGCAAGCAAGCAAGCAAGCGAACTTAATATAAAGGATTTAAAAAGGAGAGTACTGTTAAACGCTCGGGATGTCAACGCTCGGTAAAGTAGAATAGTACCTGTTAAATAAGATGGTCCAAATATGTGTCGTTAAATCTTTTTTGCATGGTTAATAACATCTTTCCCATTATTACTCAGTTTGTACCCATCATCACAGTTGAAGTTATTCTAGATTTGAAGCTTTCGTGACTGCAAGGATTCATATTCTTAGGTTTTTTCGGTAAAGTCACGTAGGTAAAAAATTAAAATTAATAAAAGTTAAATAAAAATAAAAGATTTTTATTTTATTTTTATTTTACTTTTATTAGTTGAAGTTACGTCTGTGTTTGTATATCTGGATGGCTTCGTGTAAAATTCCGTCACAGTTCCTATGATTGCTTTTTCATTGCTTTCATGGCTTTATTTTGGTGATTTCGAAAAGTGTATTGGTTTAGCCATGTTTGTGTTGTTGTAGTACAGAGTTAGACTGATGGCCTTAATCTAAGCTGTCTTGTGGTTGTTGTTGTTGTTGTTTGACTTGCATCCCCACTGGGATTTTTGCACACAGCGTTGGTGTACGGTGTTTTTTCTGCAATATTTTGCTGTCTTTTCTTGGATTTTCTGTTTGTACTCAGTCACATATTCACTTTAAGATGTTTTCTTGTTCATGTTTTTGTTTTTTGTTTGTTGCAGTTGCACCCGATTCAAGAGCCGAATGGCTCACATGGCTACACCTAATACATGAAACTTGAACTTGAACAAACCTTTGATGGTAGCCAGGAGGTTTGCAGAGCATCAATCGTTGAAGGCCTGTGTTGCATTGCCGTGAAACAAAATTTGCGAAAAATGCAGGTGGATGGAAAATTAGTAAAAAACAACTCACAGAGGAAGTTTGGATATATCTGCTTTGAATTCTTAATGGCGGAACTGCACTTTGGGCAGCTATTGTTCTCCTCCAGACTCCGACGGATGCATTTGCAACTGAAACGCAGACAAAATGCAACGGCGAGTAAATTGGCAATCACCGTTATCAGCATCATTGGAAAATTTACCAATCACCGAATATAGTCGCGCATTCGCCGGACGGTGGAAAGAAATGGAATGCAACCACAAAGTACAGTAAAACCTTGGGTTGCGAGGAACTTGGTCTGCGAGTGTTTTGCAAGACGGAACAGAAGCACTTCTCCTCCGAGCAGACACGCACATACCAGAAGCTGTGGCCACACTTGGTCATGTACGGCTCTTCTATCGTGTCCAAACAGATGGGGCTGAACATGCAACAGCACAAGGGAGACAAGCAGACATTGGCAACGAAGGAAGAGTTTCCAACACAGCCCTTGTGTCGTGACATAAGAGGGGAGGGGCTGCTGGGGGCTCTGGAACCCTAGGCAGATAAGCCCTTGGCGCCAGGCGCTAGGATCCCAGGCACCCCAGACAGTTAAGCCCCTTGGCGCCAGGCACTAGGATCCCAGACACCCCAGACACTTAAGCCCCTTGGCGCCAGGCGCTAGGATCCCAGGCACCCCAGACACTTAAACCCCTTGGCACCAGGCGCTGGGATCCCAGGCACCCCAGACGCTTAAGCCCCTTGGCGCCAGGCACTAGGATCCCAGGCACCCCAGACGCTTAAGCCCCTTGGCAACAGGCGCTAGGATCCCAGGCACCCCAGATGCTTAAGCCCCTTGGCGCCAGGCACTAGGATCCCAGGCACCCCAGACACTTAAGCCCCTTGGCACCAGGCGCTAGGATCCCAGGCACCCCAGACAGTTAAGCCCCTTGGCGCCACCAACAGGGGGGCTGTGTGCTCTGTGGGATACCTGGGGGCGCACACAACCCCACCCCTCGTTGGGGACGAGGCATAAAAGGGCAGCTCCCTGGACGATTGGGGCCAGTTGTAGCTCAAGACCCGCCGGCCACCCGGCTTAGGACCCTGGGACGCTGTGAGGGCCAGTGGTGGGACTCTGGAACTGTGAGGGCGAGTTCCAGAATGTAGCCAGAGTAGTGTATCTAGGCTGTGTACCTAGGCTGTGTATCTAGGCTGTGTACCTAGGCTGTGTACCTAGGCTGTAACAGAGTATCAGGACTGTTGGAGTATTGGATTGTAATAAAGAAGTTACCTCTACAAGGGTCTCCGGAACCCATTACATTTGCATCACAATGTCATGGTAATTTCAGCTCCCAATGCTGATGTACATTTGTTGATATAACTGACGCCACGTTTGCCAACATCAATCATTACATGTAGTCGCTGCCAATCATTTAAAGTAATTCCCTGCCTTCATCCATAACGCTTAAAGAAAATATATGTTTAGATTAGTATGAAACATAATGGAACCACATCTCAATATCAACGCACTACTCTTCTCATTCAGGTGATCCAATCCATAGAACTCTTACATCCCAACCAGCCTTCATAGATGTTCCCAAACAGCACTTTCCCCAACAAACTAAAGAGGGCTATGGTGGGAGACGCATCTTGTTTTGTGTGTGTGTGTGCACACACACACACACACAAAGACAAATATCCCCCGTATAGCCAGTACAGACTGTAGGGGCAAGTGCTGTTTGCGAGCACCTATGAAGGCCGGCACGGCACACGAGGGGGTGGGTGGCCAACACCACGCCCGGCCGCCTTTGTCTCTCCAGTGGCGATGTTTACACACTGCACCAGGTGCTCATTTAAGGCCGAGTCGACCTAGGGGAGGCCCAGGATTGGTTCAAATAATCGTCACTGGTGTTGGCCGCAATCCGGGAATTGAACTCGGGTCGCCAGGTTCGTAGCGCAGCGTTGCACTAACAGCTGCGCCACCGCTCCCCACCCACTACACTATACACTACTAGACACTACACTAGACACTACACTATACACTACACTACACTACACTACACTAGTGCTGTACTAGTGAAGTGTTGTTGAAGACGCGTGGACAACGGGGTAAGGCACACGTATTTATTTACACAAAGGGCTTACAGTACTAGAGGGATGTATCGGCCCCCTCACCCGTACAACTGGGAATTCACCCCTAGCTAGCCTTCCTAGCTGAGTCCTCCGCTAACGGGCTAGGGGAGGCTGTCTGGCCCGACACTGGTTAGTCGGGCTACGGTACCCGGAATCCCAGAGATCTGACTCTGGTTCCGGGACCACGCCACTGGCTCCAGCCTGCACTGCCCTTACAAGGGCGGCGTCCCAGGGGGAGTCCAGGGCCTATCTGGCTGGTCTTCTCTCTTCTCTTAACTACTCTAAGACTGAGCCCCGAGCTCTCTGGCTCAACCCTTTTTATACCCCGTTAGAGGATCGAAACCCCCCTCACGCCGTCCAGTACGGACGTCGTTGCGGGCACCACCCCGTGTGCTCACGGAGACCCCGCCCACTGTGTCTGTTTTCCATTAGCCCCTATGTAAACAGCCCTACACAAACAGACCCTCTGTAACAGCCCTACACTAGTATACTATACTATACACTATACACTACACTATACACTACTATACACTACACTATACACTACTATACACTACACTATACACTACTATACACTACACTATACACTACACTATACAATACTATACACTACACTATACACTACACTATACACTACTATACACTACACTATACTACACTATACACTACACTATACACTACTATACACTACACTATACACTATACTATACACTACTACTACACACTACACTATACACTACTACACACTACACTATACACTACACTATACACTACACTATACAATACTATACACTACACTATACACTACATTATACACTACACTATACACTACTACACACTACACTATACACTACACTATACAATACTATACACTACACTATACACTACACTATTTCAAACACATGTGCACATACAAATTGTGTGGTCATGTATTTGTGTGTGGGTGTGCGTGTCTAATTTAGTCTGCGAGTACGTGTTTTGTATCTTGTCTTTACGCGTCCGTGTAATCTCTGCGTGTCTGCGTGTAATCTGCATGGTGTGTGTGTGGTCTTTGTGGCTGTGCGTGGCCGCGTTTAGTCTGCATGTGTGCGTCTCTCGTCTGTGTCCGGACGCATTAGTAAGTCACATACGCGAGTCACCTCTGGCAATCACTTGCCTGCTCACTGCAGTGTGTGTGTGTGCGTGTGGGCCAACAGCGATTGTAGGGAGGGGGGAGGAGGTTAGGCCTAACTTCACAGGCTATTTCGTGTTTATCACAATGGGAATTTAAAAAAATTAACCCGTAAAAACTAAGTTTTTCACTATAAATCCTTTATATGCGTGTTCAATGCGCCACAACCCAGCCCACATTGGTCTTTGAAACGGGCGGCTAGCGTCCTCTCGTCCTCTGGCTTGAGATGGCTGCCACCTATGGGTCAGATGATTGCCTGCCACCATTAAGCAATTGGTAATTTAATATTTAAAAAAATTACCTAAAAAGTGTAAAATTTTGCAAAAAATTTTTCACGAAAATAAATTGTCACGCACAACGAGTCTGTGTGCAAAATGTCAGCTCGATTAGATCACGGGAAGTGGGTTAAAAAACGACCGAAAGATTTGCACGGTCGTAAGCGCGCAAGCAAGTGAACTTAATATAAAGGATTTTAAAAAACCTTAGCTTTTTTTTCAGGTACTCTCATTTCCTGGCACACGCAAAATCATTATTAAAACGGATTTGGTAAATTTAACACAAACGAAACAGCATTTCCCCACACAAATCCGGCTTGTCGCCTGATGAAGCCAGTTGCAACTACTGGAGAAACGTCGTACTCCGATTGTAAATGTTGTGGCTTGGCTCTCCAACACACCGGTTAGTGCTGAACTAGTACACTATACACTACACTACTATACACGACACTACACTATACACTATACACTACACTATACACTAGTGCTGTACTAGTATACTACACTATACACTATACTACTATACACTATACTATACACTACACTATACACTACACTATACACTAGTGCTGTACAAGTATACTACACTATACACTACACTACTATACACTATACTATACACTACACTATACACTACACTACTATACACTATACTATACACTACACTACACACTATACACTACACTATACACTAGTGCTGTACTATTATACTACACTACACTATACACTACTACACACTACACTACTATATACTACACTATACACTACACTATACACTACTATACACTACACTATACACTACTATATACACTACACACTACACTATACACTACTCTATACACTAGCACTGTACTATTATACTACACTACACTACTATACACTACACTACTATACACTACACTATACACTACACTATACACTACACTCTACTACACACTACACTATACACTACACTATACACTACTACACACTGCACTACACACTACACTATACACTACACTACACACTACACTACACACTACTATACACTACACTATACACTACTACACACTGCACTACACTATACACTACACTACACACTACACTTAAATCAGTGAAACCTGAACCAGCCCCCCCCCCCGACTAAGTGGTCCCCAACACGCGGCGGCGGCGGCGAGCGGCGTGGTCACGTGGGGACCAACAGCCGCGCACTGAACCCACCACGCCCAGTCGCTCTCCTCGACGAGCACGCGGGGGGAGGGCGCCTGCGGCCTACTGCGCTGGCCGCCTCGAGGCGCGCCTCTCCCGGCAGCCCCGCTAGGCGAGCCCGAGGCTTCGGCCCAAGAGCAGGCCAAGGCGCCGGGGCTCGGCACAGACGCGGCCGACATCGCCGGGGGAGTCTGTGAGAGAGGCACGCGAGACGCTGGTGATGATGACGACGACGACAGTGACACGTTGTTTGTTGTTGTCGTTCAAACGTCGTGAAGGAGAAAATAGAGAAACGTCGACACCACGGGGCCCTGGCCCGGATCTCCCCCACACACACACAGTGCGCTAACCACTGCACCACCACTCACTCACACACGGTGCGCTAACCACTGCACCACCACTCATTCACACACAGTGCGCTAACCACTGGACCACCACTCCCCACTCACACCACGCGACAGCCGAAGTCACGTGCAGAGAAAATCGATTCAAGGTCAAATAATAAACTCGGATCGATTCCTATTGGGATAACAAGTGAATCGATTGTGGTCAAAAATGGAGCCGATGGAATCGATCCCTAGTGGGACTGCATTGGAATTGACAGTGGTGGTGAGTGCAAGATGGAATCGAATACATTTTCGATTACGTGGGAATCGATTATGGTGATTTGTTCTAATGAAATGGATTCACATTAGGATAACGTAGGAATCGATGTAGCTAGTGATTAGAGCGGATAGAATCGATTCCTATTGGGATACCATGCGAATCGATTGTGATAGAAACGGTGAGCGGTTTGAATCGATTCCTATTGAGATAACATTGTAGTCTATGGGTCTCTGTGTTGTGAGTCTGTCTATGGATCAACCTTCATCATCACCACCCAATATCACCCCCCCACTACCCCCCCCCCACGCACCCATTTTTATTATTTTATTATTTACCTTCTACGTGACTTTACCGAAAGAACCAAGAAGAAGAAAATAAATCTATATATATAAAATCGCAAATCTGTCTGTCTGTGTGTGTGTCTGTGTGTGTGTCTGTGTGTGTCTGTGTGTGTGTCTGTGTGTGTGTCGCCGGACCATACGCAGTTTCATTGGCCGAAATGTGAGGGATTTGCGAGACGCGATTGGTCCGTTTGGTTTTCCACGACGGTTGCCCCTGGCAACGGGTAGCGACGCATTCGCCGCGGGGTGGACGCCATTTTTAATTCCCGTTAAAAATATGCGCATTAACACGCGACTCTGAGGTAAATTCATCAAAGTTTCACGTCCTCTTCACTCCCCCCTCACCCCAATGTGTGCAATTACTATTATAGGGTCGGTAGATAATAAAATTATAGCGATTAGACAGTATTATTGTAGCGCGGGGGGGGGTAGCAGCCCATCTGTGTATATATGTAAGGTTATTAAGAAATATATTTTTCACCCGGGCAACGCCGGGTACTTATGCTAGTAAAATATAATAAAATACAAAAAAATAAATTAACAAATAAATAAATAATACCCCCGTTGACAGGAAGAGGGAAAAAAATCCCCTCCCCCACAATTTGGCGCCCTTTGCACGACGCGACTCGGTGAGCAGCTCAGTTCAAACGGCGTGAACACGCGGGGCGCATCGTGGGTGATCACCACCAACAACAACATCAACAACAACATCATCAACAACATTAACTACATCATCAACAACATCATCATCAACAACATTATCATCATCAACATTATCATCATCAACAACATCATCATCAACATCATCATCATCAACAACATCATCACCATCAACATCATCAACATCACCATCACCACCATCATCACCACCATCATCACCACCATCATCACCACCAACAACAACATCATCAACATCATCAACAACATCAACAACATTAACGACATCATCAACAACATCAACAACACCACCATCACCACCACCATCATCATCACCATCATCACCATCATCACCACCACCACCACCACCATCATCACCATCATCACCACCATCACCACCATCATCACCATCATCACCACCATCACCACCATCATCACCACCATCACCACCATCATCACCATCATCACCACCATCACCACCATCATCACCACCATCACCACCATCATCACCATCATCACCACCATCACCACCACCATCACCACCACCATCACCACCACCACCATCACCACCATCACCACCACCACCATCACCACCATCACCACCATCACCACCACCATCACCACCATCATCACCACCATCACCACCATCACCACCACCATCACCACCATCACCACCATCATCACCACCATCACCACCATCACCACCATCATCACCATCATCACCACCATCACCACCACCATCACCACCACCATCACCACCACCACCATCACCACCATCACCACCACCACCATCACCACCATCACCACCATCACCACCATCATCACCATCATCACCACCATCACCACCACCATCACCACCACCATCACCACCACCACCATCACCACCATCACACCACCACCACCATCACCACCATCACCACCATCACCACCATCACCACCACCATCACCACCATCACCACCACCATCACCACCACCATCACCACCACCATCACCACCATCACCACCACCATCACCACCACCATCACCACCATCACCACCACCATCACCACCATCACCACCACCATCACCACCACCATCATCACCATCACCACCATCACCACCACTCGCCTTCTCTCTGTGTCTCTCTCGCTCCGCACCTCAATCCACTCCCTCCACTCGCCCTCACACCAACAAACTCCCCCCCCCCCCCCACAAGTAGCCACGTGACTGCCCCTCCCCCCCATCACCTGACCCCCCCATCTACCCCCCCATCCCTCCACTACCCCCCACCCCCCCACAGGCTGAGAGTGATGCGTTACAGGAATAGCGAGTCTGTAGATTGATAACGTTTCGTTTTAAAATAAACTGTGTAACTCGATGAGCATGAAAAGTACAAATATCGCCAAACGGACGATACGATTCGCTTGGGCCCCGTTCCGTACGACATTGTGACATCATCGCGGCGATCATCATCATCATCTGGGACGACTTTGCATCAAAGTAAGAACCCGCATCTTAGAGACAGGCTCGATATAAATATTTTTATAAATATTTTTTTTTGTTCAATAAGCGAGCGCTCTACCATCCGAGCTGATTACTGCAGGAATTAAAGAGTTTATTTTTTTTTCATCATCAAATCTATTTTCTTTCCACGTGATTTTACCGAAATCTCGCCCCACTCCTCGTGTCTGGGGCAGCAGCTGAGATGGGGGCGCTGCTCGTTCAGCGCGCGGGAGGTCGCGGGTTCGATCCCCGCATCCTCCACGCAAACAATAGTTTTCAAAAAGGAAACTCCGCTTTTACACTCACGAGCAGAGACCCCGTTGCGCTGAAGGTGATGAACGTGTTTCAAAGCGACAACAACAACAACCCGCCAAGACGCTTCCTCGGGGTGCAGCTCTCAGCTGGCGCCTCTCGCGTTCTCACGAGCGCCGCCTGCCGCCCAGAGGCGGGAGTCTTCAGCGCAGCGAGCAACTCGCGCCGCACTTTTACATCAACTAAGATGCGGGTTTATTAAACTGCAAATCCGCATAAAAAATCGAGGGCGACGAGACGTCAAGCTGGTTCACCAATGTGAACATGTCACCAACAATAACGCTGGCGCGTTACATTTAAAATTTGATTTTAAAAAAAGATTCCTCGTGGAGGATGCGGGAATCGAACTTAACATCGAAGAGTTTAGTGCGTCTAGTGGCGTGCTCACGCTACCAACGACACTAAACTCTTGGTAGCATCGTGAGGGTCCTAGTGTAGTTACTAGTGTGCCAGTTGTGTGTGTTAGCGAGCTCTGTGTTCATTGTATTACGTTTTATTTTTATTATTAAACATAATAAAATAAGTAAAATGTAAAAAAAAATAATTATGTAATTGTAAAATAATTAATTATTTTTTTAAAAATAATTATTTTATTATGTTTTATTTTGATTTATTTTGTTTTATTTTTGTATTATTTCCATTCTACGTAATAAAAATAAAACATAATAAAATAATTATTTTATTATGTTTTAATGTTATTATAAAACATAATAAAAGAATTAATTTATTACGTATAATACAATAATTATTATAATAAAATAATTTTTTTATTATATTTTATTTTTATTATAATAAAAATAGTAAATTAATTATTTTGTTATGTTTTCTTTTGATTATTTTATTATTTCCATTCTACGTAATAAAAATAAAACATAATAAAATAATTATTTTAGTACGTATAATAAAAAAATACTTTATTATGCTTTATTTTGATTTTTTTTATTATTTCCATTCTACGTAATAAAAATGAAATATAATAAAATCATTTTGCTAGTATGTATAATAAAATTATTATTTTATAATGTTTTATTTTGATTTTTGTATTATTTCCATTCTACGTAATAAAAATAAAACAATAAAAAAATTATGTTAGTATGTATAACAAAATAATTATTTTATTATGTTTTATTTAGATTTTTTTTATTATTTCCAACCTACGTAATAAAACATAATAAAATAATTATTTTATTAAGTTAAATAATTATTTTATTATGTTTTATTATGATTTTTTTATTATTTCCATTCTACGTAATAAAAATAAAACATAATAAAATAATTATGTTAGTATGTATATTTTTGGAATATTTTTTATTTCTCGTCACATCTCTTTCGCCTTAACAGGGGCTTGAAAACAGCAACATCGAGGGTGACAAGACGTCAAGCTGGTTCACCAATGTGAACATGTCACCAACAATAACGCTGGGGCGTTACATTTAAAATTTGATTTAAAAAAAATATTCCCCGTGGAGGATGCGGGAATCGATCCGGCTACCTTAACGGAGTGCTCAGTATAATTAGTAGCATGCTCACGCTACCAACTACGCTGATCACTCCGTAGCATCGCGAGGGTCCTAGTGAAGTTGGTAGCGTGCAAGTTGTGTGTGTTAGCGAGCTCTGTGTTGAATAAATGTCAAAAATAATATTCGCCTGTGGAGGATGCGGGCACCGAACTCGCCACCTCTCTCAAGGTCCCCTCGGAGGCTGTGAGAGTCACGTGGGGTCTGTGGTGCAATGGATAGCGCGGCTGCCTGCGGGCTAGAAGGTTGTAGGTTCGATTCCTGCCAGGCTCGATATGTATATTGTTTATAAATATTTTTTATTTCTCGTCACATCTCTAACATCTTATTTTTTATTTCTCATCACATCTCTTTCGCCTTAACTGGGGCTTCAAAACAGCAAAATCGAGGGCGACGAGAGGTCAAGCTGGTTCACCAATGTGAACATGTCACCAACAATAACGCTGGGGCGTTACATTTAAAATAAAAAATATTCCTCGTGGAGGATGCGGGCATCGAACCTAAACGTCGAAGAGTTTAGTGTTGTAGTGGCGTGCTCACGCTACCAACGACGCTAAACTCTCCTTGGCACCGAGAGGGCTCAAGTGTAGTTACTAGCGTGCCAGTCGTGTGTGTTAGCGAGTTCTGTGTTGTTAGCAAGACATTTCACACCGTCTATCCTTGTACTGGACGTGCATTTGAAATGTGTAACACAATGAGCATGATATGTACAAATTTCACCAAACGGATATCCCCATCATGATCACGTGGGGTCTGTGGTGTCATGGTTAACGCGGCTGCCTGCGGATTAGAAGGTTCAACTCCTGCCAGGCGCGATGAGATTTTTATTAAAAAAAATTATTTCTCGTCACATCTCATTCGCCTTAAAGGGGCTTCAAAACAGCAAAATCGAGGGCGACAAGAGGTCAAGCTGGTTCACCAATGTGAACATGTCACCAACAATAACGATGGATGTTACATTTAAAATTTGATTTAAAAAAATATTCCTCGTGGAGGATGCGGGGATTGATCCGGCTACCAAAACATCGGAGAATTCAACACACTTAGTGGCGTGCTCACGCTACCAGGTGCGCTGATCTCTCCGTAGCATCGAGAGGGTCCTAGTGTCGTTGGTATCGTGCAAGCTGTGTGTGTCATCTTCTTGGTTCTTTCGGTAAAGTCACGTAGAATGGAAATAATAAAATAATAAAACATAATAAAGTAATACATTTTTTAAACACATTAAAATTTTATTTTATTATTTTTATTTAAAAATATAATAAAATAATTATTTTTTGCTCATGGGCAAATTTTTATTTTATTATTTTTTTTACAATATAAAACATAAAATAATTATTTTATTACGTTATATAATAAAAATACGAACCATGTAAAAGTAAAATTACGATCAACAATGTTTCTTTTAATAAACAGCAAATCCCAATCAAGCGGTCAGTGCCTTGCTCAATGGACTCACCAAATGTGTAACGTTTTCTATTTGAATAAATGTAAAAAAATATATTCGCCTGTGGAGGACGCGGGGATCGAACCCGCGACCTTTCGCATGGGAATCGAGGGCGCTACCCACTGCAAAACATTAACATAATTTATTAATGACGTCACTCGTTGTGGGAGGGGAATTGCTTGTACCACAGAAGTGACGTCATGTCATCTGCTGCCGCGTGACGTCACAAGCTGCAGCTTCGCGCGTGCAGTGAAATCCGAGGTGAGAAATTCTCATCGTTGTGGTTGTTGTTGTGGTTGTTGTTGTGGTTGTTGTTGTGGTTGTTGTTGTTTACCAAGGTAGAGCCTCGCTCTCTCTCTCGTAGGGATGTCACTAGAGCAGCAGCAGCTTGTGAATCGATGTCCAAGTTGGAACTTTACAACGCGGGGCCTAGACACGCGGGGCCTTGCCTCCTGCCCTCGCCTGGTCGCGTTTGCTTTAATTCCCTCCCTTAAGTTTAATTTGTCTTCACGCGGCTCGCTACTTTGTCACTTTGGTTTATTGTAGATATTAACGCAGTTTTTCTTTTCGTTTTTTTACCAGCCCAAGCCCGCCTGAGCTGCTGTACCGCTCTTGTTTACAGAAGCCACCTGCCCACGACACAAGGTGGGTTGGGGTTTTGACTTGAAACTTTAGTAACTGCAGCAATTCATATTCTTGGTTCTTTCGGTGAAGTCACGGAGATTTAAAAAAATAACAGATAATAATGTTAAATAAAATTAAAAAATTGCAAATAAAGAATAAACCCACGACGTTTCGATCGCAACACAAGTGGTCTTTATTTAATTATTTCATGATCTGTTATTTTTATTTGCTATCTACGTGACTTTACCGAACGAACCAAGACTACGTGTGTCAATGTCTGTCTGTCAAAGACGCTGAATGTGGAGGGAAAAACCGGGCAGTGTGTGACAGTGTAAAGTATATTAACTCTGATGAACACGGAGGTTGTATCAAAACAATAGTTTATTTTAGTTTTCCTCTGGAACTCTTTATAAGAGTGGAAACAGGAAGTTAGCACAGCACACACACGTGCAGCAGCTGACGTCAGATCTGTTCATCCCATCATTGAAGGACATCTGAGCCTGGCTTCACACCGCTAAGTTGCCACTGAACACATTCCTGCTGCTGCGGAGGGAGCTGGTAGGAACGTCGGGTTGCTCGCTCAATGGCCTGCAGGGTCAACGGCCACGGCGTGGTGTATTCCGCAAATATGCCCGACTGTGAGGGCGGGCACAAGCCGGCGTGAGTAGGTTAAACGTTGAGTTTTATAAGGGCACCACGGGGTGACCAGCCCCTCCCCACCCAGCCCCACCCCTCCCACCCACCACCCAGCCCCACCCAGCCCCACCCAGCCCCTCTCCACCCTCCCCACCCAGCCCCTTCCTTCACGACGGACACAACAATCCCCTGTGGGCTGGTGTAACCAGGAGGTTAATACCAGTATTAATTTACGCATTTCTGCATAACACAAATAGGATTGTTTTCAACACCCTTTGCTATGTCAGCCGAATTTAGCTCTTATAATTTTTTCTTTTTTAGCCAGACAGCCAAAATTGTATGCTCGGAATTTTGGGTTCACATTCATTTTGAAGATACGAGGGCTTCCAGGCATATTTATGACCATTCACCCTCTCATTGTGTGCAATAACAGCCCGTGTGATGAATTTGGGAAACTGTTTCACTACATCATAAACATATGAATAAGTATAGACGTGTAAGTCACGTGTGACTGTGTATATATGTATTCCGCTGTGCCTCGATACTGACGTGTAGATGATGTGGATATTCTTTTTTTCTGTCTGCAGCTGTTGCTTCCTGTGCATAATTGGTCTGATGGAGCAAAGGCACTCGGCGCAGCTCGGTGCAAAAAGGCATCAATGCGACCGGTGTGCATACAGCACGGATTGTACTGGACATTTTACACAGCACCAGAGAACTCACACAGGAGAGAAACCCTTCAAGTGCAGTGTGTGTGGGAAGGCGTTTGCACGTTCATCTACTCTTGTAACACACCAGAGAACTCACACAGGAGAGAAACCCTTCAAGTGCAGTGTGTGTGGGAAGGCGTTTGCAGAGTCATCTACTCTTGTAGCACACCAGAGAACACACACAGGAGAGAAACCCTTCAAGTGCAGTGTGTGTGGGAGGGCATTTTCACAGTCATCTACTCTTATAACACACCAGAGAACACACACGGGAGAGAAACCGTTCAAGTGCGGTGTGTGTGGGAAGGCGTTTGCACATTCATCTGATCTTGTAAAACACCAGAGAACACACACGGGAGAGAAACCCTTCAAGTGCACAGTGTGTGACAAGGCGTTTTCACAGTCACATAATCTTGTAGTACACCAGAGAACACACACGGGAGAGAACCCCTTCAGGTGCACTCCGTGCGGGAAGGCGTTTGCACAGTCACCAAATCTTCATAGACACCAGAGAACAAATATCCACAAGGAGTGGAGTCTGAAATCAGCTTGTGAAAGTCAAAGTGCTGCAATGAGCCTATCCCTCATCAAACAAGAACCGGAAGAAAATCCCAGCTTGGACACTTTTAAAGGTAACGAGGTGAAATATGAAGAGGTGAAGGTGAAATGTGAAGAGGTGATGGTGAAGAGCGAAGAAGTGAAGGTAAAATGTGAAGATGAAGATTCAACTCCAGAATGGGACCTTCACATCGATGGAGGCAACGTGAAGCAGGAGGAGAATTCTGACTGTGAGGCAGAGTAAGGCAACTCCAAGCATCTTCTTGGTTCTTTCGGTAAAGTCACGTAGAAGGGAAGTAATACAATAATACAAATAAAACATGATCAAATAATTCTCACGACGTTTCGGCCACAACGCAAGCAGCCGTGCTTAGGTGAAAGAACCAAGAAGATTAATCCCTGCAGTCACGAAAGCTTTAAATCGAAACTCCCAGCAGTTTGTGGAGGTGTGGGTGGACTTCCTAGACAACACAAAGTCAAATGGAGACCCGGTAGATGTGTCAGCCTGAGACGATGTCGCTGCAATAGATGCACCTTTGTCACAGGCCTTTAATGACAATAACGTGAAGTTGAACACTCAGTTCCTAGGTTCAACCTGCAGGGTAAGAGCGAGTGGCCAGTTACTGCAGCTACATACTATTAACACTCCTTCCCTTTGTTAATGCTACCCCTATCCCCTTCCTTTGATGCTGCTAATTCTGCATAATGCACGGGCATAAGTAGTACTAATCACATACCTGCATTTCTCATAAATATGCTAAATGCCTCTTGATTTGCAAATTCCTTTGTCAAGGCACCCAGCTTATATATATGCTCCAAGCTCGTGTGCTGTTTCATTCAGACGCTGTCACCTCGACAGACCTGGTTTTTACCTGAGGACGGCTGCTTGCGTTGTGGCCGAAACGTCGTGAGAATTGTTTTATTTTTATTATTTTATTACTTCCCTTCTACGTGACGACTTTACCGAAAGAAGCAAGACGAGTGGCCAGTCTTAGTGGACCTGTGGGTTGAGTCAATCTCTCACCAGGAGCGAGAGCCAATAAGCCCCCAAGCATTCACGATGTTCTCATCATAATTGCTGTTGCATGGTGCTTGTCTGAAACACTCGAAGAGCATCCCCAAGTAGCAGCTGCCCCTGTGTGGCAGAAGGTGGTTGCCCTGCACCGGCCTGCGTGTTGTCAAGAGCCTGTCAGTAGTGGGCGATGATTGATCTGTTATCTCAGCTGTGTCGTTAGTAGGTAATGTTTAGAATTAGCTACATTTTTGACCCAGACGCCAACTTGCAAAGGCCTACTCGTTTTGAATTGCACAATTGTGTGTTTCACATCCACTGTTCAGTAGAGGGTGCATTCTTTAAATAGCTCCTTGTTAATAAGATGTTATCTAAACTATATTGTTCAATTTTGGAAGAACGTAATCAACCAGGTAGGGTGTTGACTGTTGTGTTGGCTGACTCTTGTGTTGTGTTGCATTATATTTCTAAGTTCACTATGTTTGTTTTCTCATTCAATTGTTGTACCTGACGATGGTTGCTTGTGTTCCAATCGAAACGTCGTATTCTATTAAATTTCGTTCTACGTGACTTTACTGAAAGAACCAGAGAATAAGATGTTATCTGATGCAGTATATTTCACTGCAGTTATTAAATTTTGTGCATATGCCTGTCAATAATTTAGAATGAATACTTGTCTGATTGTGTGCGTACATGTAACACACACTGTACGTACACAATGTACACACAGAGTACACACAGAGTACACACACAGTGTACACACACAGTGTACACACACACAGTGTACACATACACACAGTGTACACACACGCACAGTGTACACACACACAGTGTACACACACACACAATGTACACACACGCACTGTGTATACACACTGTGTATACACAGTGTACACTCACTGTGTACACACACACACTGTGTATACACAGTGTACACACACACAGTGTACACACACACAGTGTACACACACACACAGTGTACACACAGACAGTGTACACACACACACACAGTGTACACACACACTGTGTACACACACACAGTGTACACACACACACAGTGTACACACACACACAGTGTACACACACACACAGTGTGCACACACACAGTGTACACACACACACAGTGTACACACACACACACAGTGTACACACACCCAAGGGGTCTCTGTTCAAGAGATGGAGCAATGGAAAATGGATCTAAATCAACTTAGACTCCAACCCCGCTCTCTGACGTCACCACTCAGCATTACGTCATCCGCGTGGAACGCCAGGGGAGGTGTACCTCGCTAGTGACGTCATGTCACCAAGGATTTCACCCCCCTCCGCCCAGTCCCCTGCGCTCTTGAACGTGACGTCACCTCCGCCTCGGTCACTGCAGACATCGTTCCAGTTGCCAATCCTTATTTGGGCAAAGCCACGCCCAGTGACTGGCGGCTCATTAACATAAAGAGTTCGTTAAAGACGTCACCAGTTTATTGCGACGGTCTCATTAACATAATTTATTCATATTCTCATTTAGTTACAGAGCCGCTCGTTGTGGGAGGGGCGTGTCTCGTGCCCAGGAAGTGACGTCATGTCACCTACTACCGCGTGACGTCACGGGGTAACAGGAAGCTGTCGCCCCGCGCGTGCAGTGAAATCCGAGGTGAGAAATTCTCATCGTCGTGGTGGTTGTTGTTGTGGTGGTTGTTGTTGTTGTGGTTGTTGTTGTTGTTGTTTACCAAGCTAGAGCCTCGCTCTCTCTCTCGTAGGGATGTCACTAGAGCAGCAGCAGCTTGTGAATCGATGTCCAAGTTGGAACTTTACAACGCGGGGCCTAGACACGCGGGGCCTTGCCTCCTGCCCTCGCCTGGTCGCGTTTGCTTTAATTCCCTCCCTTAAGTTTAATTTGTCTTCACGCGGCTCGCTACTTTGTCACTTTGGTTTACTGTAGATATTGACGCAGTTTTATTTTTTCGTTTTTTTACCAGCCCAAGCCCGCTTGAGCTGCTGTACCGCTCTTGTTTACAGAAGCTACCTGCCCACGACACAAGGTGGGTTTTGTCAACGCGTGTCTCGGTGTTTTGACTTAAAACTTTAGTAATTGCAGCAATTCATATTCTTGGTTCTTTCGGTAAAGTCACGGAGATTAAAAAGAATAACAGATAATAATGTTAAATAAAATAAAAAAATTGCAAATAAAGAATAAACCCACCACGTTTCGATCGCAACACAAGTGGTCTTTTTTTAATTTAATTTCATGATCTGTTATTTTTATTTCCTATCTACGTGACTTTACCGAAAGAACCAAGACTACGCGTGTCAATGTCTGTCTGTCAAAGACGCTGATGTTGAATGTGGAGGGGAAAACCGGGGCGGGGTGTCTGGTGTAAACTCCACACCACCACCGGTTTACCATGGCACTGTGTGTGACAGTGTCAAGTTTGTGTTTGCAGTAAAGTCTATCAACTCTGTGTGACAGTGTTGAGTTTGTGTTTGCAGTGAAGTCTATCAACTCTGTGACAGTATCAAGTTTGTGTTTGCAGTAAAGTCTATCAGTGTGTGACAGTGTAAAGATGGTGTGTGACAATGTAAAGTATATTAACTCTGATGAACACGGAGGTGATATCAAAACAATAGTTTATTTTAGTTTTCCTCTGGAACTCTTTATAAGAGTGGAAACAGGAAGTTAGCACAGCACACACACGTGCAGCAGCTGACGTCAGATCTGTTCATCCCATCATTCAAGGACATCTGAGCCTGGCTTCATACCGCTAAGTTGCCACTGAACAACATTCCTGCTGCGGAGGGAGCTGCTAGGAACGTCGGGTTGCTCGCTCAATGGCCTGCAGGGTCAACGGCGGCGTGGTGCATTCCGCAAATATGCCCGACTGTGAGGGCGGGCACACGCCGGCGTGAGTAGGTGAAACGTTGAGTTTTATAAGGGCACCACGGGGTGGCCAGCCCCTCTCCACCCAGCCCCACCCCTCCCACCCCCCACCCAGCCCCACCCCTCCCACCCCCCACCCAGCCCCACCCCTCCCACCCACCACCCAGCCCCACCCAGCCCCTCTCCACCCTCTCCACCCAGCCCCTCCCTTCACGACGGACACAACAATCCCCTGTGGGCTGGTGTAACCAGGAGGTTCCTACCAGTATTAATTTACACATTTCTGCATAACACAAATAGGATTGTTTCCAACACCCTTTGCTATGTCAGCCGAATTTAGCTCTTATAAATATTTTTTTTTTTGCCAGACAGCCGAAATTGTGTGCTCGGAGTTTTGGGTTCACATTCATTTTGAAGATGCGAGGGCTTCCAGGCATATTAATGACCATTTAGTCTCTCATTGTGTGCAATAACAGCCCGTGTGATGAATTTGGTAAACTGTTTCACTATATCATGCATATATGAATAAGTATAGACGTGTAAGTCACGTGTGACTGTGTATATATGCATTCCGCTGTGCCTCGATACTAACGTGTAGATGGTGTTGCTTCCTCTGCAGAATTGGTCTGATGGAGCAAAGGCACTCGGCGCGACTCGGTGCGACAAGGCAACAATGCGACCGGTGTGCATACAGCACGGATCATCCTGGACATTTGACACGGCACCAGAGAACTCACACAGGGGAGAAACCCTTCAAGTGCAGTGTGTGTGGGAAGGCGTTTGCACTTTCAGCAAATCTTCATGTACACCAGAGAACACACACGGGAGAGAAACCCTTCAAGTGCAGCGTGTGTGGGAAGGCGTTTTCACAGTCATCTACTCTTGTAGCACACCAGAGAACACACACGGGAGAGAAACCCTTCAAGTGCGGTGTGTGTGGGAAGGCGTTTGCACATTCATCTACTCTTGTAGCACACCAGAGAACACACACGGGAGAGAAACCCTTCAAGTGCAGTGTCTGTGGGAAGACGTTTTCAGATTCATCTACTCTTGTAGAACACCAGAGAACACACACGGGAGAGAAACCCTTCAAGTGCAGCGTGTGTGGGAAGGCGTTTTCACAGTCATCTACTCTTGTAGCACACCAGAGAACACACACGGGAGAGAAACCCTTCAAGTGCGGTGTGTGTGGGAAGGCGTTTGCACATTCATCTACTCTTGTAGCACACCAGAGAACACACACGGGAGAGAAACCCTTCAAGTGCAGTGTCTGTGGGAAGACGTTTTCAGATTCATCTACTCTTGTAGAACACCAGAGAACACACACGGGAGAGAAACCCTTCAGGTGCACTCCGTGCGGGATAGCGTTTGCACGGTCAGCACATCTTCAAGCACACCAGAGAACACACAAGCATCAGAAGATCCACCAGGAGTGGAGTCTGAAATCAGCTTGTGAAAGTCAAAGTGCTGCAATGAGCCCATCTGTCATCAAACAAGAACCGGAAGAAAATCCCAGCTTGGACACTTTTAAAGGTAACGAGGTGGAATATGAAGAGGTGAAGGTGAAATGTGAAGAAGTGATGGTGAAGAGCGAAGAAGTGAAAGTAAAATGTGAAGATGAAGATTCAACTCCAGAATGGGACCTTCACATCGATGGAGGCAACGTGAAGCAGGAGGAGAATTCTGACTGTGAGGCAGAGCGAGGCAACTCCCAGCAGTTTGTGTGGGTGGACTTCATAGACAATACAAAGTGAAATGGTTACCCGGTAGATGTGTAAGCTTGAGACGATGTCGGTCTAAGCCAGGGGTCCTCAAACTTTTTAAACAGGGGGCCAGTTCACTGTCCCTCAGACCGTTGGAGGGCCGGACTATAGTTTAAAAAAAACTATGAACAAATTCCTATGCACACTGCATATATCTTATTTTGAAGTGAAGAAACAAAACGGGAATAAATACAATATTTAAAATGAAGAACAAGTAAAGTTAAATCAACAAACTTGCCAGTATTTCAATGGGAACTATGGGCCTGCTTTTGGCTAATGAGATGGTCAATGTCCGGTTCCATATTTGTCACTGCTCGTCGTAACAAGTGATGCAAGTGTGCATCCATTAGTCTAGATCTGGTTGGAGATTTCAAATGTTTCATTCTGGAAAAAGTCTGTTCACAGACATAAGTGCTGCCAAAGATGGTTGCCATTTTGAGTGCATGGTTCCTGAGATGAGGATATGTCTCAGAGGGGAGAGATGCATAGAAATTATGAAGGCTGCTTGACTTGAATGCGTCTTTCAGAGAGTCACAATTCTGCAGTTCAGCCAGTTCCATTTGGTAAATTGTATCCACATTTTCAATGTCAATAGAAAATGGGTTACGGAAAAGCTGTATGTCCTGTTCATGGAGATGAAGCTCTTTAAATCCAAATTGGAACTCCTTTTGCAATTTTTCCAGTGAATCCACACGTTTTGTTTGGGAATGCAAACAATGGTTTTTCCGCTAACAGATTTTGAGTTGTGGGGAGATGGCAGAAGTTTTCCTCCTTCACTTGTTTGATGAGGAGGCCTAATATTACTTCAAATGCTTTGACATGTGATTGCATATAACAGATGAGCTTCCCCTTTCCTTGAAGTTGCACATTGAAACTGTTGAGTAGCTCTGTTACATCTGTCAGAAAGGCAAGGTGCCATTTCCATTCTGCATCATTGAGCTCTGGTACTTCTTTGTTTTTTTAAAGCAGAAAAGCTGTCATAGAAACGTTTCAAAACTCTCCCTCGACTCAGCCAACGGACTTCTGTGTGATACAGAACATCTTCATAGTCAACATTTAGCTCAGACAGAAATGCTTGAAATTGTCTGTGGTTTAGTGCATGAGCTCTAATGAAGTTAACACAAGATACCACAAATTTCATAAGAGTCCCACTTCAGTGATTTACTACACAGCGCTTGTTGGTGGATGAGGCAGTGTATGGCTATTGGATGAGAATGGTTATGTTTGTCCATCTCTTGGTTAATGCGAGCAATTACTCCTTTCTTAGACCCCACCATGCTAGGAGCACCATCAGTTGTCACACTGGCTAGTTTAGCCCAGTTCAGCTCCAAACCATTCACAGTTTGGCAAACCTTTTCATAGATATCCTCTCTTCTTGGTTTTTTCGGTAAAGTCACGTAGAAGGGAAGTAATAAAATAATAAAAATAAAACATAATACAATAATTCTCACGACGTTTCGGCCACAACGCAAGCAGCCGTCCTCAGGTGAAAGCCAGGTCTGTCGGGGAGACAGCGTCTGAATGAAACCACACGAGCTTGGAGCATATATAAGCTGGGTTGGAAACGGGGGAAAGAGCGCCTTGACAAATAATTTGTATATCAAGAGGAATTTAGCATATTTATGGGACATGCAGGAATGTTATTAGTAGCACGGGCATATGTAGTACTAATCACATTCCTGCATTTCCCATAAATATGCTAAATTCCTCTTGATATTGAAATTATTTTGTCAAGGCGCTCTTTCCCCCGCTTCCAACAAAGCTTATATATGCTCCAAGCTCGTGTGCTGTTTCATTCAGACGCTGTCTCCCCAACAGACCTGGTTTTCACCTGAGGACGGCTGCTTGCGTTGTGGCCGAAACGTCGTGAGAATTATTTTATTACTTCCCTTCTATGTGACTTTGCCGAAAGAACCAAGAAGATGAGTCCCTGCAGTCACGAAAGCTTTAAATCGAAAGATATCCTCTCCTGTAGTTGTTCCTTTGATGCTTTGCAGTGCAGCAAGCTCTTCTGTGACTTCGAAATAGTCATTCGTCGCACGAATAAAAATTTGAAGTTGTGCAGAATCACGAACATCATTGCTTTCGTCGAGTGCCAAGGAAAAATAGGAAAGTTTTTTGTGGAGTTTTGCAAATGCTGATGCAAATTGTCTCCCATTTCTTCAATCCTCCGTGTAATTGTAGATCCTAAAAGACTCACTGTACTAAATAAATCGGCCTTCTCTGGACACATCTCTTTGGCAACAGAAAGAAGACATTCTTTAACAAATTCTCCCTCCACGAATGGTCTGCCAGTGCACGCTATTAGCTTGGAAACTTGAAAACTTGCTCGCAGTGATGAAATATTTAGCTGCTTCTGCTTCACTAAACTATTTCGCTGAGTTGTTAATGTATTTTTCAGTTTTAATATTTTATCTTTTCTCACTTCTCCGACCAAACAAGCATATTTATCTTTATGTTGAGTTTTATAGTGTTGACGTAAATTGTATTCTTTGAACACAGACACTATATTCTGGCATATCAGACACACAGCTCTTTCCTTGTACTGCATGAACAAATAATCATAAGTCCACTGTTCTTTGAATATCCTACACTCCGAGTCAATTTTTCTCTTTCTTGACATCATTGTTTCCTAGGGAGTCAAAATTGCTATTAGTAAAATACCAATATATACAGCGCTACAAAAACAATATACCAGCAATAACTTTGCCCACACAGAGACATACAGACTGCACTGCCCATCAATGCAGTCTGATTGGGGGGAACTCCGCCCCCTCTCCCTCTTCCACCAATGACCGTCCTTCTCATGTAGAAAAAAAGTAACAGACAGGCAGCGGCGGCAAAAACACCCGGCGGGCCGGATAAATGTCCTCGGCGGGCCGCATGTGGCCCGCGGGCCGTAGTTTGAGGACCCCTGGTTTAGACCTTTATGCATGTAGGTGTGTGTGTGCGTGCGTGTGTGCTGCGTCGATGGTGTTGGTTGCACCACACCCTCGTGCCAGCCTTCATTGGTGCACCCTCGCAACACTTGTCCCAAGAGTCGACGCGGGCTTTACGGGCGATCTTTGTCATTGCGTGCGTGTGTATGATAGAGGGCAGCGTGTGTATGATAGGGGCAGCGTGTGTATGATAGGGGCAGTGTGTGTGTGATAGGGGCAGTGTGTGTATGATAGGGGCAGCGTGTGTATGATAGGGGCAGTGTGTGTGTGATAGGGGCAGCGTGTGTATGATAGGGGCAGCGTGTGTGTGATAGGGGCAGCGTGTGTGTGATAGGGGCAGCGTGTGTGTGATAGGGGCAGCGTGTGTGTGATAGGGGCAGCGTGTGTGTGATATGGGCAGCGTGTGTATGATAGGGGCAGCGTGTGTGTGATAGGGGCAGCGTGTGTGTGATAGGGGCAGCGTGTGTATGATAGGGGCAGCGTGTGTATGATAGGGGCAGCGTGTGTGTGATAGGGGCAGCGTGTGTGTGATAGGGGCAGCGTGTGTATGATAGGGGCAGCGTGTGTATGATAGGGGCAGCGTGTGTATGATAGGGGCAGCGTGTGTGTGATAGGGGCAGCGTGTGTGTGATAGGGGGCAGCGTGTGTATGATAGGGGCAGCGTGTGTGTGATAGGGGGCAGCGTGTGTGTGATAGGGGGCAGCGTGTGTATGATAGGGGCAGCGTGTGTGTGATAGGGGGCAGCGTGTGTATGATAGGGGGCAGTGTGTGTGTGATAGGGGCAGCGTGTGTGTGATAGGGGGCAGCGTGTGTATGATAGGGGCAGTGTGTGTATGATGGGGGCAGCGTGTGTGTGATAGGGGGCAGTGTGTGTGTGATAGGGGCAGTGTGTGTATGATGGGGGCAGTGTGTGTATGATAGGGGCAGCGTGTGTATGATAGGGGGCAGTGTGTGTATGATAGGGGGCAGTGTGTGTATGATAGGGGCAGTGTGTGTATGATAGGGGGCAGTGTGTGTATGATAGGGGGCAGTGTGTGTGATAGGGGCAGTGTGTGTGTGATGGGGGCAGTGTGTGTATGATGGGGGCAGTGTGTGTGTGATGGGGGCAGTGTGTGTATGATAGGGGCAGTGTGTGTGTGATAGGGGCAGTGTGTGTATGATGGGGGCAGTGTGTGTATGATAGGGGCAGTGTGTGTATGATAGGGGGCAGTGTGTGTATGATAGGGGGCAGTGTGTGTGATAGGGGCAGTGTGTGTGTGATAGGGGCAGTGTGTGTATGATAGGGGCAGTGTGTGTATGATAGGGGGCAGTGTGTGTATGATAGGGGCAGTGTGTGTATGATAGGGGCAGTGTGTGTATGATAGGGGGCAGTGTGTGTATGATAGGGGGCAGTGTGTGTATGATAGGGGCAGTGTGTGTATGATAGGGGGCAGTGTGTGTATGATAGGGGGCAGTGTGTGTATGATAGGGGCAGTGTGTGTATGATAAGGGGCAGTGTGTGTATGATAGGGGGCAGTGTGTGTGTGATAGGGGCAGTGTGTGTATGATAGGGGCAGCGTGTGTATGATAGGGGGCAGCGTGTGTATGATAGGGGCAGCGTGTGTGTGATAGGGGGCAGTGTGTGTATGATAGGGGCAGCGTGTGTGTGATAGGGGCAGTGTGTGTATGATAGGGGGCAGCGTGTGTATGATAGGGGCAGCGTGTGTGTGATGGGGGGCAGCGTGTGTATGATAGGGGCAGCGTGTGTATGATAGGGGGCAGCGTGTGTATGATAGGGGCAGCGTGTGTATGATAGGGGCAGCGTGGAGCGGAGCGCGCGCGGCTGCGTGGATGGAGAGAGCGGAGGAGGAGGAGCTGGTGGTGGGTCGTGGTGGCTGTGGGCCGCCCACGTGATCCTGGGGGCTCAAGGGTAGAATGCCACGTGGGAATGTTGTGTGAGTCCCAGGGCAAATTGTCCCTGCTGATGCCCCCAATACCCCCCCCCCCCCCCATCTGCACGGCTCTGTGTGGTGGCGAAGTGGAGGTGGTGGACAATCCAGAGGGTGTTGCGTGGATGAAGATTGAGATGAGTAGAGCGTACGGTGTTAGTGACCGTGAAGAGGAGTGAGTGGTGGTGGTAGTTGGGAGTCGTGGTGGTTAACAGTCGACACGAATGAGGCGCGTGATTTGTTTGTTGAAATTCCTTCGCGCCGTACGTTGCCAACCTGCTCACAGGAGGTGCGGGGAAGACGACGCTGCCGATTGATCCTCGCAGCTGCAGGTGAAGGAGATGGTGCTGCACACTCGCGCCGTGCCAGGCCAGCGTGGGGCAGTGGAGCGGGGGTCGGGGTGGGCAGCTTGGAGCGACTGCTGCGGAGGTGGTCGCTGGCTGACGAGGGGTGATTGGGGGGCACTGGGACACGGGGGGCCATGAGAATCTTGGGACCTGCTCCCCCTCCCCCCTCCCACACCCGCGCCGATATCATCCCGCACAGACAATGACAAATGTCAAGAGAGGTACGGGGGGGGAGGGGCGGGTTTGGTCTCGGGGGTCACGACGCCGATCGTGGAGGAGGGGGCAGTGTCTCTGGGGACGCAGGCAACGAGGGCGCGCGCCAAAGACACAAAGATCACCCGTGTAGCCTGCACAGGCTGTTGGGGCAAGTGCTGTTAGCGAGCACCTATAAGGCCGGAACGGTGGAGGAGGGGGTGGGAGGCCAGCACCACGCCCGGCCGCCTTTATCTCCCCAGTGGCGATGTTTACACACCGCACCAGGTACTCATTTGAGGCTGAGTCGACCCGGGGGAGGCGCAGTGCCGGTTCAGATAATCGTCGCTGGTTTTGGCCGTGAGCGGGAATATAACTCGGGGATCCGGGTTCGTAGTGCAGCGCGCTAACCGCTGCACCACCACTCCTCGCCACACTGACACACACACTGACACACAGCCTGACACACACACTGACACACACTTTTTAGGACAAAAATATATTGAATTACCAATTGCTTAATGGTGCAATGCAATCATCTGACCCATAGGTGGCAGCCATCTCAAGCCAGAGGACGAGAGGACTCTAGCCGCCACGCATATAAAGGATTTATAGTGAAAAACTTTGTTTTTACGGGTTCTACTTGTTTTTTAGTTGAAGCGTAAATTATAGGAGGCGGCTATTTTATCTCGCTCCGTGTCTCGCTCCGTCGTTATTGCCGATATCAACCGTGTGGCCGGCACGGACGAGGAACGCGAGCAGTGCGGTCCGCGTTGCGCGAGAGATGCCGACGAGAATTGGCAGCAGAAAGAACTCCGATTTGCCACGGCGTCGTCCGGGTTTTGTTTATTCGTTGCTCCTTCGTTCGTTCATCATCAAAATCACACTTTTGTGCGTGCAGAACGAGCGCCGCTTGAACCGAGAAGGGGCATTCAAGGGCACGTGGGAGTTGGCGTCTCTGTCACGTGGTACGCGTCACACGGTGTCTGCAACGTGACGAGTTTCTTCCGCTGCTGGAGCTTCCCTTGGCTCGCCCGTCCAAGCTTCAATCTGACGTCGGGACGTTTCCAACAACAACAACACAAACACTCGGCGAGTCGGCGAGGGAGACGATGAAGGCGAGTTTACAAAGCGCCGCTCACCCTCATCCATCAGTCACCTGTGTGAGTGTTAGGTGTGTGTGAGTGTTAGGTGTGTGTGAGTGTTAGGTGTGTGTGAGTGTTAGGTGTGTGTAGGAGTCTGTGTGTGTGTGAGTGTTAGGTGTGTGTGTTAGGTGTGTGTGAGTGTTAGGTGTGTGTGAGTGTTAGGTGTGTGTTAGGTGTGTGTGAGTGTTAGGTGTGTGTGAGTGTTAGGTGTGTGTGAGTGTTAGGTGTGTGTGAGTGTTAGGTGTGTGTGAGTGTTAGGTGTGTGAGTGTTAGGGGTGTGTGTGAGTGTTAGGTGTGTGTGAGTGTGTGTGTTAGGTGTGTGTGTGTGTTAGGTGTGTGTGTGAGTGTTAGGTGTGTGTGAGTGTTAGGTGTGTGTGTGTGTGAGTGTTAGGTGTGTGAGTGTTAGGTGTGAGTGAGTGTTAGGTGTGTGTGAGTGTTAGGTGTGTGTGTGTGTTAGGTGTGTGTGAGTGTTAGGTGTGTGTGAGTGTTAGGTGTGTGTGAGTGTTAGGTGTGTGTGTGTGGGTGTGTGTGTGTGAGTGTTAGGTGTGTGTGAGTGTTAGGTGTGTGTGAGTGTTAGGTGTGTGTGTAGGTGTGTGTGAGTGTTAGGTGTGTGTGAGTGTGTAGGTAGGTGTGTGGAGTGTTAGGTGTGTGAGTGTTAGGTGTGTGTGAGTGTTAGGTGTGTGTGTGTGTTAGGTGTGTGTGAGTGTTAGGTGTGTGTGTGTGTGTTAGGTGGGTGTGAGTGTTAGGTGTGTGTGAGTGTTAGGTGTGTGTGAGTGTTAGGTGTGTGTGAGTGTTAGGTGTGTGAGTGTTAGGGGTGTGTGAGTGTTAGGTGTGTGTGTGAGTGTTAGGTGTGTGTGTGTGTTAGGTGTGTGTGTGTGTTAGGTGTGTGTGTGAGTGTTAGGTGTGTGTGAGTGTTAGGTGTGTGTGAGTGTTAGGTGTGTGTGAGTGTTAGGTGTGAGTGAGTGTTAGGTGTGAGTGTTAGGTGTGTGTGTGTTAGGTGTGTGTGAGTGTTAGGTGTGTGTGAGTGTTAGGTGTGAGTGTTAGGTGTGAGTGTTAGGTGTGTGTGAGTGTTAGGTGTGTGTGAGTGTTAGGTGTGTGTGAGTGTTAGGTGTGTGTGAGTGTTAGGTGTGAGTGTTAGGTGTGTGTTAGGTGTGTGTGAGTGTAGGTGTGTGAGTGTTAGGTGTGTGTGAGTGTTAGGTGTGTGTGAGTGTTAGGTGTGTGTGTGTGTGTGAGTGTTAGGTGTGTGTGAGTGTTAGGTGTGTGTGAGTGTTAGGTGTGTGTGAGTGTGTAGGTGTGTGTGAGTGTTAGGTGTGTGTGAGTGTTAGGTGTGTGTGAGTGTTAGGTGTGTGTGAGTGTTAGGTGTGTGTAGGAGTCTGTGTGTGTGTGAGTCTTAGGTGTGTGTGTTAGGTGTGTGTAGGAGTCTGTGTGTGAGTGTTAGGTGTGTGTGAGTGTTAGGTGTGTGTGAGTGTTAGGTGTGTGTGAGTGAGTGTTAGGTGTGTGTAGGAGTCTGTGTGTGTGTGTTAGGTGTGTGTGAGTGTTAGGTGTGTGTAGCTGTGTGAGTGTGTAGGTGTGTGTGTGTGTAGGTGTGTGTAGGAGTCTGTGTGTGTGTGAGTGTTAGGTACTTTGTTGTTTGCGATCCAGAACAGAACATCCCGGTTGACACACCTGGAGGCATCATTACCACACGGCGATTCGCTCAGCTACCCCTGACGCAAATATCTGCGCTCAATCCACCACAGCGTCAAAGTGATACTCGCCTGTGCTCCGTCAATATCGACCCGTGTACGAAGGCAAATAAAATATTTCTATCGCGCCACATTGGATTAAAAAACACCGTCAGAAAAGATCGTGTTAACGGTTCAAAGAGAGTTTTTTTTATTGTCAAAACTTGTTTAAACAAATCAATACTGTAGCTATTCCAGGGAATTGCACATTCGAATTGAACGTTCTCATGCGCTGTATGCACCTGGTACCAGTTTACATGAAAGGCAGTGATTGCTACAAAATATAAAGCACATTGCAAAACGTACAGGTGGTTTTGGGCTCCGTATGCAAACTCAAACATTGGATATATTTTTTCCGAGTGGTTTATCCAGAAAAACAATTTCTGAAATTGTACTTTAAAGGTTTTTGGCTTTTAATCAAAGCTCAAGAATATCAACAGCCCTTTTTCAATCCACTCCAAGATGCAGGCAGTGACCAGACGGGTACTTCACCAGTGGTCAGCGCCCAAACAATCAGCAGTTCGGACGTCACCCTCAAACTCGGGTTTCTGAATCCACAGCACAATCACGTTCCTTCACAGTGGCCAGCTAGGAACTTGGTGGGGCAGAAAGCTCGCGGTCACGTGACGCACTTCAACCAATCCGGGAGCGTGCTACACGGTGGGAGGGGCTATGCACGACAGACAAATAATCCCTGGTGGGCAGTGGGGAACTGTTGTTCCTACCTGTAACAAAAATTAACTCGTAAAAACAAAGTTTTTCACTATAAATCCTTTATATGCATGGCGGCTAGAGTCCGCTCGTCCTCTGGCTTGAGATGGCTGCCACCTATGGGTAAGATGATTGTCTGGCAGCATTAAGCAATTGGTAATTAAATATTTTAAAAAATTCCTAAACAGTGTAAAATTTTGGAACAAAATGTTTTCACGAAAATAAATTGTCTCGCACAACGAGTCTGTGTGCAAAATGTCAGCTCGATTGGATGACGGGAAGTGGGTTAAAAAACGACCAAAACATTTGCACGGTCCTAAGCAAGCAAGCAAGTGAACTTAATATAAAGGATTTAAAAAAACCCACTGCATATATACGCTTAAGACAGTTCCATGAACACGAAGTGTAGACAGGTGTTGTTCTCTCTACATCTGCTACCAGCAGCAAAGTCTATAAAACTTTGCAGAATGGAACATGTCACAAATCAACTTTATTTAGGCATTTTTGGGGTTGTTATCAAGTAGGTTAGAGCAGACAGGCCCCGTACAACAATCTTCTGGAGTATGAGAACATCTGATTTTGCAAAAACCTTCCCACTTCGTGTTCATCCTTCCAAAAGATGCAGATTTGAAACGATCTTTGAACAGTCGAGCAAATGCAACACAACAAAAAAGCACATTGCTCTGAACATGGCTATCTCCTCTGCATGGAAACAAAACGTGTTGTATATTTCAACTCCAGATGACTTAAACGGCACGTTTTATCTTTAGGCGTGACTTTACCGAAAAAAACAAAGAATAATTCCTGCAGTCACGAAAGCTCCAAAATTAAGAAGGAACAAAACTGACAAGTCAGTCACTTCTTTCTTGGAAGAGACAAGTTCCTGCCTTGGGTAGTAAAGCCAAGATGCTGCTTTATATTTTATTGACTGCATTCTGTAAAAAAAAAAAAACTATGCAAGCAAGCTCAAAGGAATTTCGATTTAAAGCTTTCGTGACTGCAGGGATTCATCTTCTTGGTTCTTTCGGTAAAGTCACGTAGAATGGAAATAAAATAATAATAAATAAAAACAGACTCTGTCTTCTCGACAGACCTGTTCTTCACCTGAGGACGGCTGCTTGTGTTCTGGCCGAAACGTCGTTCTTTCGGTAAAGTCACGTAGAAGGGAAATAATAAAATAATACAAATAAAACATCATAAAATAATTCTCACGACGTTTCGGCCACAACGCAAGCAGCCGTCCTCAGGTGGAGAACAGGTCTGTCGACCGTGACTTTACTGAAAGAACCAAGAAGATGAATCCCTGCAGTCACGAAAGCTTTAAATCAAAAGACACCAGCTTATTTACCCCAAGGGCTTTTCATACAAAGTGCATCCCACGGCCCACACAACCTCCCACCATCATCCATCTATCGCTACCCCCCTCCTCTCCTCACTCCAGCCCCTCTTCTTCTTCTTCGATGTCAGAGCATGAAGACAATTTTGGCATCTTGCTCCTGGGCACCTCCAGGCTGCTACTGCCTCCCCAGCTGCCAGCACGAGGAAGGGCAACGGCTTGGCGAGCGTGCGCTCGCAAATTGTATTTGGCAATGCTGCTTTTGCGATACCGATTGCCGACAGAGGACAGATTCCTGCCAGAGGGCCGCAGCGCTGGGAACACTTTGGCACGGATGCCGTCCTTGGTGTCGATGCCGTCATCGTCGTCGTCTTCGGAGCTGAGGTGGACTGTCTCTTCACTGGACGAGCGCTGCAGCGTCGTCTCGCTGGAGATCGTGGTGGACACGCCATGCTCTTCGATTCCACTCAATAGCAGTCGCTTTTTGGCTTCTGGGACTCCCAGTTCATCCAAGTCCTAAAATCCAGCGAAATACAAAAATATGCACACACACACACACTAACTTGTGTTCAGCGATACAACATTGATAATTGTTTTTTTACCCTTCTATCTGGCAACAAAACTGACACCTTTTTACAAGGAGTCATGTTTGCATAGACCGCAATACCTTGCAGTCATAATACAAACAAAAGACATAACTCTGATAATGTGCACTGTCCCTGAAGTTGATTGGTCCACACCCGAGACAAGTATTGTGGTCTATACAAACATGACTCCTTGTAAAAAGGTGTCAATTTTGTTGCCAGATAGAAGGGTAAAAAAACAATTATGATATTTTTACTGGCAAATGAGGTTCCCATAGTGTACGATACAACATTCTTCAAATTTCTGACGACGTGTATTCCTCAGAGCAATTAATGTACAAAATCAGTCGGTATTACCGGTAGGAACCACCTGGTTCCACCAGCCCACAGGGGATGATTGTGTCTGTCCGTCGTGCATCCAAAAATGGGAGGGGTGGGGCTGGGTGGGGAGGGGAGGGTGGGGAGGGGCTGGGTGGGGAGGGGAGGGTGGGGAGGGGCTGGGTGGGGAGGGTGGGGTGGGGCTGGGTGGGGAGGGGCTGGTCACCCCGTGGTGCCCTTATAAAACTCAACGTTTAACCTACTCACGCCGGCTTGTGCCCGCCCTCACAGTCGGGCATATTTGCGGAATACACCACGCCGCCGTTGACCCTGGCCATTGACCGAGCAACCCAACGTTCCTACCCGCTCCCTCCGCAGGAGGAATGTGTTTGTTTTGTACCCACTACTGGATCAGGACTCCTCAGCCTCCTCACTCGAGCTATGTGACCACGATCCATCTATCAACGACACACGAACTAATCTTCTCACAACTCGAATCTCTGTGGTGGTCATCCTCTTGGTGATGTGTGCTCTACTTTGGATGCCACTCCAACACCGTTCTTGTTTCCCAGCCACAATGCAGTCCAGTGATGTTCCCTTGCCCAAGCCCATCTACTTTTTTGCAGTTGTCAATGTTTCTTATTTGCATGTTTTGGTATCCACGTGTAATGGGTTCCGGAGACACTTGTAGAGGTAACTTCTTTATTACAATACAACACTCCAACAGTCCTGATACTCTGTTACAGCCTAGGTACACAGCCTAAGTACACAGCCTAGGTACACTACTCTGGCTACGCTCTGGGGTCCTCCGGCTACAATTACCCTAGGGGAGGCTACCTGACCCGACCCAGCCAAGGTGTGGGTCTGGACTCTGGCTTCCTCGGAACTCGCCCTCACAAGGACGTAGAGCCGGGAGTCCCAGAGTCCCACCACTGGCCCTCACAGCGTCCCGGCCCTTACAAGGACAAGCGGGACGAGGGGGTCCAGGGTCCTAAGCTGGCTGGCTGGCGGGTCTTGAGCTGCGACTGGCCCCGATCGTCCAGGGAGCTGCCCTTTTATGCCTCGTGCCCAACGAGGGGTGGGGTTGTGTGTGCCCCCAGGTATCCCACAGAGCACACACAGCCCCCCCGTTGGTGGCGCCAAGGGGCTTAACTGTCTGGGGTGCCTGGGATCCTAGCGCCTGCCGCCAAGGGCTTCTCTGCCTAGGGTCCCAGAGCCCCCTCTTGTGGCACTACAATCCTCACTACTCACCACTCACCACTCACCCTCACCACTCAGCACTCACGCTCACCACTCACCTTCACCACTCACCCCTCTCCCTCACCACTCACCCTCACCACTCACCCTCACCACTCACCCTCACCACTCACGCTCACCACTCACCCTCACCACTCACCCTCACCACTCACCCCTCTCCCTCACCACTCACGCTCACCACTCACCCTCACCACTCACCCTCACCACTCACCCTCACCTACACACGTATTAACTCTTTACAAGTTTAATTCCAACCTTCCATCTTCTCCATGCTTCTTTGTGCATTTTTTATGTTGCAGAAAAACTTGCACAACTTAAAAATAAATCCCAATCCTGTAAACGTAAAAAAACACGCGTAGTTTGCATGGAAGCGTCCGTAGGAACTTGCCTGCAGAGTAACGTCCATCAGCTGTTGGACACTCGACAATCCACGTGAAGTGAAATTCTCCAAAAACTCCAAGCAGTCTATTTGTTTCAGGAAGCTTGAGACACAAAAAAAAACAACACACACAAGGCTCCAAAATGTTAATACCAAATACAAGAAGCACGAAAAAGTACTTTGTACGGCTGAATTACATTAACATTTTTACTCCATCAACATTGCGATTAGAAATAACATGTGAAGCAACACTTACATTGCTTGTACTGTATATCCCTATGGAAAATAATGACATTTTTTATTGGAAATCCAAGTGCAAAAATCAGCCCAAACTGCATTACGAACTTTGCTTTTCGATTTAAAGCTTTCGTGACTGCAGGGATTCATCTTCTTGGTTCTATCGGTAAAGTCACGTAGGAGGGAAGTAATAAAATAATAAAAATTAAATAATAAAAATAAAACATAATAAAATAGTTCTCACGACGTTACGGCTGCTTGCGTTGTGGCTGAAACGTCGTGAGAATTATTTTATCATGTATATTATATTATAATATTATATTATTTTATGATGTTTTATTTTTATTATTTTATTACTTCCCTTATACGTGACTTTACCGAAAGAACCAAGAAGATGAACTTTGCTTTGTTTTAATTCACCCACCGATTTAAGTATTGTAGTCGAGTATACACAGATAAAACTAAACACTTGAAGAACCCAGACTCGTATATAATAAAGGAGTGTTATAAACAACGCAAGTCAACTAAAAATATCTAATGCAGTGTAGAGTGCTCATCAGAATATCCGAGGCCAATACCAACCCACCTACCCAGTGACTAGGGAAGATGTTGCAGCATAGAATACGTCAAGGATAAGCCATTTTAATAAAGCAGTTATACATCATGAAATAGAATGGAGTGTGCAGACGCAACAGTAGAAAAGGTTTAGTAGTACAGTGCATATTATTATCATTATCAGAGTTGCTTCTTTTTATTAGCATTTTTGACTACTTGTGTTGTGGTTATTGCAAACATGATGCCTTGTATAAAGGTGTCAGTTTTGTACCAGTTTAAAAGGGTAAAAACCTACTACTATATTTTGCCACTGGTAAAGGAGATGTCTCAAGGTGTATGATGCCTTGTGTAAAGGTGTCAGTTTTGTACCAGTTTAAAAGGGTAAAAACCTACTACTATATTTTGCCACCGCTAAAAGAGATGTCTCAAGGTGTATGATGCCTTGTGTAAAGGTCAGTTTTGTACCAGTTTAAAAGGGTAAAAACCTACTACTATATTTTTCCACTGCTAAAAGAGATGTCTCATAGAGTAGAAAAGGTTATTTCAGCAAAGAATCCCTTTCATTTATTTGTAATTTTTTTCAGAGCGTGAATGATGACGATCTTCTTGGTTCTTTCGGTAAAGTCACGTAGAAGGAAAGCAACATTATTATATTATTTTAATATATTATTTTATTATTTTATTTTATTTTATTATGTTTTATTTTTATTATTTTATTATGTTTTATTTTTATTATTCTATTACTTCCCTTCTACGTGGTGACTTTACCGAAAGAACCAAGAAGATGAATCCCTGCAGTCACAAAAGCTTTAAATCGAAAAATGACGACGATGTTTAAAGGTGGCGACGATGATGCACCTAAAGGGCACTTACTTGTAAAGAGCGTTGCCAGGCTTGCCGCTGTCCGGCAGGGTTCCAAGCCGGGCCCGTGGGTTATCTCCGTCCGGTGGCCGTGGGGGACCATTGGATCCACTCGCTTCACCCGTCACAACATTCTGTGCAACGCCTGCAACCAGTGGATGAGCATTCGCAATAAAACCATTTACACCTCAACACATATACGAGTAATATTGAATTCATCCTCTTGGTTCTTTCGGTAAAGTCATCACGTAGAAGGGAAGTAATAAAATAATAAAACATCATAAAATAATTCTAACGACGTTTCGGCCACAACCCAAGCAGCCGTCCTCAGGTGGAGAACAGGTCTGTCGGGAAGACAGCGTCTGACAGACCTGTTCTTCACCTGAGGACGGCTGCTTGCGTTGTGGCCGAAACGTCGTGAGAATTGTATTTTATCGTGTTTTATTTTTATTATTTTATTACTTCCCTTCTACGTGGCGACTTTACCGAAAGAACCAAGAAGACTGCGTATCACTTTGTGGCAAATTGTGTCACGTCTTTCAATTCTACCGCATGCCGCCACGTTCCGTGCAGAGAAATGTGCTGTGCCGAGCAGGGAGAGCTTGCGTCACCTGGTGAGGAACCTTCGCCGGCACTGGAGGGTCCCTGGCTGCCGGCCAAGACTTCCTGTGAACACTCGCTGCCGTGTCGGCTGAGGTTGAACGGCCTGCCACGCAATTCCGTCACGTATCTGGGAGGGAGAAAAAACCCAAAAAATTAACCCTCTTGATGTGCAAATTATTTTGTCAAGGCGCCCTTTCCCCCCCTTCCAACCCAGCGTATATACATGCTCCAAGCACGTGTGCTGTTTCATTCAGACGCTGTCTTTCCGACAGACCTGGTTTTCACCTGAGGACGGCTGCTTGCGTTGTGGCCAAAACGTCGTGAGAATTATTTTATTATTTTTATCATTTTATTACTTCCCTTCTGTTGCTACCATTTAATTACAGCAGCAATCGGGAACTTCTCTCGCAAGAGCAACGATTGTCTATTTCGTGTTCACGTACTGTTGTTGCTGCAGGTTGCGCAACACATTGGCATCCGTGGGCAGCGTTCGGATCAGCTCCAGGTTTTCCTTGATTTTCTTTAATATTTCAAAATGTTCTCTCCCATGCACCTACATACATACAGACCGCAGAGCAAATTCTTTAAAACATCAAATGCTTATTGTGACATGTGATTGCGAGGAATTTCAACGAAAGCAGGTAACTTACCAGGAGGCGAAATATGTCTTCTTGGTCGGATGGCCAATTGCTGCCACAGTTGCTTGCAGTCATCAGCATGTCGTACACCACTTTCACGCAGCCTGAGGATTTGGTTAAGTGGCAAAAAGCGGACAATTTCTTTCAGAATAATACATTGAAATGATGTCATCATGGGACCTCCTTTGCCAGTACCAAAATATACTAATAGGGTTGTTCCCCTTTTTTTTTTCTGGCAACAAAACTGACACCTTTTGCAAGGAATCATGTTTACATTAACCACAATACCTGCAGTCAAATGCAAACAAAAAACACAACTCTGATAATGTATGCATTGTCTTTGAAACTGATTGGTCCACACCAGACAGCTTTCTTTAGAGCCGAGTCTCATATGATGTTCGACCAGATGACGCCAAAAGGCGTCATCATGGGACCTCCTTTGCCAGTACCAAAATATACTCATAGGGGTTTTCCCCTTTTTTCTGGCAACAAAACTGACACCTTTTGCAAGGAATCATGCTTACATTAACCACAATACTTGGTGTCATCTGGTCGAAAACCATATGAGACGAGGCTCTAAAGAAAGCTGTCTCTGGTGTGGACCAATCCGTTTCAAAGACAATGCATACATTATCAGAGTTGTGTTTATTGTTTGCATTTGACTGCAAGTATTGTGGTTAATGTAAGCATGATTCCTTGCAAAAGGTGTCAGTTTTGTTGCCAGAAAAAAGGGGAAAACCCCTATTAGTGAAATTATATAATTTACAAAAACCTCAAATGTGTCTTAATAGCTAGACAGCACGTGTGTGTGAACAAGGGGCAGTCAAAGTGATCACCTTGGGAGTTCGTATCAGAAGCCGCCTCTCCACTCGGTCGCTGACTGCTGCCAGAAGACACCTTAGGCACTGGTGGGGTGTGCTTAACTGACTGAGCCTGTGGAGACTGACAAGTCTGGGTTGCTGCCTCTGCCAAGGCAGGAGGATACTGTCGCACAGACTGAGCTGCATTCTGCCTGGTGCGTGAAGGAGCCTTCCGATTGTTTGGAGACTGCTGCTGCTGCTGTTGCAGCTCCTCATCGTCCTGATGCATGCGCCGCTCGTCCATTTTGATATCTTGGAGATTTGAAGCTTTCGCGACTGCAAGGAATCATACTCGGTAAAGTCACGTAGGTAAAAAATGAAATTAAAATTAAAATAAAAGAATAAAAATCACAAATCCTGCATAATGCACGGGCATAATTAGTACTATTCACATACATGCATTTCCCATATCCCCTCCCTTGGATGCTGCTAATCCTGCATAATGCACGGGCATATGTAGTACTAATTACATTCCTGCATTTCCCATAAATATGCTAAATTCCTCTTGATATGCAAATTCTTTTGTCGAAGCGCCCTTTCCCCCCCTCCCAACCCAGCTTATATATATATGCTCCAAGCTCGTGTGCTGTTTCATTCAGACTCTGTCTCCCCGACAGACCTGGTTTCACCTGAGGACGGTTGCTTGCGTTGTGGCCGAAACGTCGTGATAATTATTTTATTATGTTTTATTTTTATTATTTTATTACTTCCCTTCTACGTGACGACTTTACCGAACGAACCAAGAAGAAGAGAAAAATCACAACGTTTCGGAAGCAACACAAGCTTCCGTCTTCAGGTGAAACAGATATTTTGCTGTGACAGTTTCACCTGAAGACGGAAGCTTGTGTTGCTTCCGAAACGTCGTGATTTTTATTCTTTTATTTTTATTAATTTTTATTTCATTTTGCACCTGCATTTTTACATCTCTCCCCGGCGAAGCACACACTCGGGTCTCGCAGGAGAATCGGCCCAGTAACTGGCCACTCAAATAGGCAGAAAACAAATGCATTAAAACAAATTTTTTTATGGGCAGCCATTGTAAGGCATGTTTTTACTTAACCAGCCAAAAGAGAATTTCAAGAAATTACAGGAAAAGATAAAATAGTTTAAAAACATTAGAATCGCAATAATTGTACACTTAGACATTTTCAATGTTCAGCCCTATAAAACTGGCAGCAGACATTGTATGTAGCTAGGGTTCTCAAGTTTCGTACATCTATATATATAAAATCGTTCATGTCTGTCTGTGTGTGTGTATTTCGGCCCATACGCACTTTCATTGGACGGCGGTTGCCCCTGGCAACGGCTAGCCACGCCTTCGCCGCTTTCATTGGACCTGGCAACGGCTAGCGACGCCTTCGCCAAGGGCTGCAGTTTCATTGGACGGCGGTTGCCCCTGCCAACGGCTAGCCACGCCTTCGCCACTTTCATAAGCTCCGTATTTAATTAAATAATAGCCATTACACAGTATTGTTGGAGCGCTGAGGGGGGGGGAAGGAACGCCACCCGTACCCTGCCTCTTCCAAGCCGACAATTTTAGGCGAGGCCGCAGGCTTTGCACGCTACTAGGCCTCGACACCCACCACGCCACTCTGAGGTAAATTCATCAAAGTTTTTCCTACTCTTCACTACACCCCCACCACAATGTGTGCTATTAATATTACTTTTAAACCCAACGCGCCAACAATCGATTACTTTAATGTTCACTGTACAAATACTCATTAAGCTGGGTGAGCGTACTGCCAGTCTATCATGTACACTGTAGCCTGCTTATTAAGCTCGGTGAGCGTACTGCCACTCTATCATGTACACTCTAGCCTGCTTATGAAGCTGAGTGCGTGTACTGGCAGTCTATAATGTGGACTCTTGCCTGGTTATTATAATCGATTCTTTATATGTTCTTTGTACAAACAATCATTAAGCTGCTTGAGCGACCCCAGTTCGATTCCAACTCACGCCCACCACCGCTGACGATTATTTGAAACGGACCTGGCCCTCCCCTAGGTCCACTCAGCCTCAAACGCGTAACTGCTGTCGTGTGTGAACATCGTCACTGGGGAGACAAAGGCGGCGGGGCATCGTGGATCCAAGTCCCGGGCGAAGCCGGGTCATGTGTATGTGTGTTTGTGTTTATGTGTATGTTTATGTGTATGTCTGTGTGTCTCTATGTATGTGTGTATGTATGTGTATGTATGTGTTTGTGTGTATGTGTGTGTGTATGTTGGTACAGTAGGGGGCACAGGTGGTGCATCAGCCAGTCATCTCGGTCATCTCGGTCAGTCGACCCGTGGCACCTGGGTCTGCCCCGTGACCTCCTGCCACCGGGCGTTCGACACTTCACGTGGCCTCAAGGTGCACTTGGCCTGGCACAAGCATCGTGGTGACGTCACCGCCACTTAGTGGCGAATGGCGGTGTGTGTATTGTGTATGTGTTTGTGTGCATGTATGTGTGTGTTTGTGTGTATGTCTGTGTGTATGTATGTGTGTGTATGTGTGTGTATGTGTGTGTGTGTATGTGTTTGTGTGTATGTGTGTGTATGTATGTGTTTGTGTGTTTACGCTCGCATTACACAAATGTGTTGCAGGTCTAAGGCGTTCCTCGCGCAGCATTGCCGCTTTATTATTGCAGTCGTTTACTGCCGTGCGCACCCTGAAAGTCGTGTGTGTCTGCAGCAAGCGCGTGTATGTGTTCCTATGGACGCGCGCGTGTGTTGTGTAGGGGGAACGGTAGTGTAGTGCTTAGCGTGCTGTCTGTGTCTGTGTGTGTGTCTGTGTGTGTGCGTGTGTGGTGTGTGGGGAGCGATAGTGTAGTGCTTAGCGTGCTGTCTGTGTGTCTGTGTGTGTGTGTGTCTGTCTGTGTCTGTCTGTGTGTGTCTGCGTGTGTCTGTGTGTGTGTCTGTGTGTGTGTCTGTGCGTGTGTGGTGTGTGAGGAGCGGTGGGTGTAGTGCTTAACGCTACGCTGCGCTACCAACCCGGCGAACCGAGTTCGATTCCCGCTCACGGCCACCACCGGTGACGATTATTTGAACCTCCCCTAGGTCGACTCAGCCTCAAACGAGTAACTGGTGTTGCGTATTAACATCGGCACTGGGGAGACAAAGGCGGCCGGGCGTGGTGGATCCAAGTCCCGGGCGAAGCCGGGTCATGTGTATGTGTGTATGTGTTTATGTGTATGTCTGTGTGTCTGTATGCATGTGTGTATGTATGTGTGTGCATGTGTTTGTGTGTATGTGTGTGTGTATGTATGTGGGTTTTTGTGTATGTGTTTATGTGTATGTCTGCGTGCCTGTATGTATGTGTGTATGTACGTCTGTGGATGTGTTTGTGTGTATGTATGTGTGTGTCTATGTATGTGTGTGTATGTGTTTCTGTGTTTGTATGTGTGTGTATGTATGTGTGTTATGTGTCTGTCTGTGTGTCTGCATGTATGTGTGTGTGTATTGTGTATGTGTTTGTGTGTGTTTGTGTGTTTACGCTCGCATTACACAAATGTGTAATGCGGGTCTAAGGCGTTCCTTACACAGCATTGCCGCTTTATTATTTCAGTCGTTTACTGCCGTACGCACCCTGAAAGTCGTGTGTGTCTGCAGCAAGCGCGTGTATGTGTACCTATGGACGCGCGCGCGTGTGTTGTGTAGGGGGAACGGTAGTGTAGTGCTTAGCGTGCTGCCTGTGTCTGTGTGTGTGTCTGTGTGTGTGTCTGTGTGTGTGTGTGTGTGGTGTGTGGGGAGCGGTAGTGTAGTGGTTAGCGTGCTGTCTGTGTGTGTGTGTGTCTCTGTCTGTGTGTGTCTGCGTGTGTCTGTGTGTGTGTCTGTGTGTGTGTCTGTGCGTGTGTGGTGTGTGAGGAGCAGTGGGTGTAGTGCTTAACGCTACGCTGCGCTACCAACCCGGCGAACCCAGTTCGATTCCCGCTCACGGCCACCACCGGTGACGATTATTTGAACCTCCCCTAGGTCGACTCTGCCTCAAACGAGTAACTGCTGTAGCGTATTAACATCGCCACTGGGGAGAGAAAGGCGGCCGGCCGTGGTAGATACAAGTCCCGGGCGAAGCCGGGTAGTACAGCTAGTAACAGGATAAATTCCACACCCTCGAAATGGCATTGCTGTTGCATTAGCATCTGTGCCACCCATTCACTATAATGACCAATGCCATTGTAACTAGGTAAAAATTTACCTGTAAAAACAAAGTTTTTCACTATAAATCCTTTATATACGTGGCATCGGTTTTATTTTATTATTCATTTCTGTTTTCTTGAGTAAGAGTTTCATTTTTATCACATTGGTATTTTAAATTAAATATGAAAAAAAAATTTTCACGAAAATTAATTGTCACGCACAACGAGTTTGTGTGCAAAATGTCAGCTCGATTGGAAGTGGGTTAAAAAACGACCGAAAGATTTGTACGGTCCTAAGCAAGCAAGCAAGTGAACTTAATATAAAGGATTTAAAAATACAACTCTCACAGCAAGTGTCATCATCATCAGAGCCATTAGCGATCCGATTAAATTTTCCAAAACAAGTCGTTGATTACAAGGGTAGTTATTCGGGCGAAACAGCGATTTGATAACCTGTACGATACTTTCGCAAAAAATAAAGATTACAGAATAACGTTATTCTAAAACAATATATGTTAAAAAAACTCCCTTGGGGCAAACTGTGTAAGACCCCAAGACTTTGCCCAACAGTTGGCCGACAGAGTTGTAAACGGATAAATAAACGACCCCGTAAGAGAAACCAAATACTGTGATAACATTTAATGTTACATTTTTTTCCCACACAAATTAGTGCACAAGAACCTGAAACTTTCAGAGCAGGTTAAAGGCCGTTCGCACAGCCCAGCTGGAACATTAGCTTTGGGATTAAATGGAAGTTCCAAAGTTAATTAGCTTCCGTGTGGCGAGCCTAATTAACCACAAACATCCAATTAATTAATCAATCAAGCGCTCGTGATTTCCTCGGCTACCCAGTGAATGCTTGTCTTGTTAATCTATATATATAAAATCGTTCATGTCTGTGTGTCTGTGTGTGTGTGTGTGGACTGCACTTTCATTGGACGGCGGTTGCCCCTGGCAACGGCTAGCCACGCCTTCGCAGCTTTCATTGGACCTGGCAACGGCTAGCCACGCCTTCGCCAAGGGCTGCAGTTTCATTGGACGGCGGTTGCCCCTGCCAACGGCTAGCCACGCCTTCGCCACTTTCATAAGCTCCGTATTTAATTAAATAATAGCCATTACACAGTATTGTTGGAGCGCTAGGGGGGGGGGGGGAAGGAACGCCACCCGTACCCTGCCTCTTTCCAAGCCGACAATTTTAGGCGAGGCCGCAGGCTTTGCACGCTACTAGGCCTCGACACCCACCACGCCACTCTGAGGTAAATTCATCAAAGTTTTTCCTACTCTTCACTACACCCCCACCACAATGTGTGCTATTAATATTACTTTTAAACCCAACGCGCCAACAATCGATCACTTTAATGTTCACTGTACAAATACTCATTAAGCTGGGTGAGCGTACTGCCAGTCTATCATGTACACTGTAGCCTGCTTATTAAGCTCGGTGAGCGTACTGCCACTCTATCATGTACACTCTAGCCTGCTTATGAAGCTGAGTGCGTGTACTGGCAGTCTATAATGTGGACTCTTGCCTGCTTATTATAATCGATTCTTTATATGTTCTTTGTACAAACAGTCATTAAGCTGCTTGAGCGACCCCAGTTCGATTCCAACTCACGCCCACCACCGCTGACGATTATTTGAAACGGACCTGGCCCTCCCCTAGGTCCACTCAGCCTCAAAAGCGTAACTGCTGTCGTGTGTGAACATCGTCACTGGGGAGACAAAGGCGGCGGGGCATCGTGGATCCAAGTCCCCGGCAAAGCCGGGTCATGTGTGTGTGTGTTTGTGTTTATGTGTATGTCTGTGTGTCTCTATGTATGTGTGTATGTATGTGTATGTATGTGTTTGTGTGTATGTGTGTGTGTATGTATGTGGGTTTTTTTATGTCTTTATGTGTATGTCTGCGTGTCTCTATGTATGTGTGTATGTACGTGTGTGCATGTGTTTGTGTGTATGTATGTGTGTGTCTATGTATGTGTGTGTATGTGTTTCTGTGTATGTATGTGTGTGTATGTATGTGTGTTATGTGTCTGTCTGTGTCTGCATGTATGTGTGTGTGTATTGTGTATGTGTTTATGTGCATGTATGTGTGTGTTTGCGTGTATGTGTATGTCTGTGTGTTTGTGTGTATGTGTGTGTATGTATGTGTGTGTATGTGTGTATGTCTGTGTGTGTATGTATGTCGGTTTTGCCGCCGTGGTGGATCCAAGTCAAGCGACGACTTTGTCGTATTAAGTCGCTATACACAGCGTTGCCCGGGAGGAAAATACATTTTTACTCTTAACAAATCTTTTCTACATTACATAGCAATGACAAAACAACTGTCTAATTACTTTTTAACCTGACGCGCAAAAAATATATTCTTTCTAAGGTCACTGTGCAAATACTCATTCAGCTGGCTGAGCGGACTGCCAGTATATTACGTACACTGTAGCCTGCTTATTACATTCGGTCAGTGCACTGCTTATGAAGCACAGTGGGTGTACTGCCAGTCTATAATGTGGACTGTAGCCTGGTTCTTAAATAAAGTTAGTCAATTGGTAACACGTAGGCTTTCGCTAACATTATTCATAAACACCGTTATTGCCTTTAGATCGCCTTATTTATTAATGTGTTGTAACACTCCACCACCCCACACGGACAATCAGTACAAAAGTGTCCCGTTGATAAAACAATCATAGTTCACTGCTTTACGCCACCGCTGTGTTCAAGCGTTCAAACACTACAATTAACATTTCTGATTAAAAAACAACTGTATCCTTATGTTTAAACCCCACGCGCCATTATGTTTCAACCACACGCGCCACAAATCGATTCTTTCCATCTTCACTGTACTAATTGTCATTCAGCTGGGTGAGCGTACTGCCACTCTATAATGTACACTGTAGCCTGCTTAATAAGTCAAGTCACTCATTATGTAACACGTACGCTTTGCCAACCATTATTCAAAAACAACATTGTTGCCTTTACATCGCCTTCTTTATTAATGTGTTGTAACCCTCCACCACCCCACACGGCCAATCACTACAAAAGTGTCCCCTTCATAAAACACTAATAGTTCACTGGTTTAGCCCACCGGTGTGTTCAAGCGTCAAACCACAAAAAATACCATTTCAGAGTAGGACGTTTCGCTTATGCTCGATTCAATTACCAGCCAAACGTCCTACTCCACAATTCTCTGTCCGTCTGTGTACGCTCGCTTGCGAGCCATTTGCCCGGAGCCACGTACCGTGCCCCGCCATGGCAATAGGCATGTCAGTATTTTTTTATCCGTCACCTTTAATGTCGTTTTTTTTCGTCTTTTGTTAACTTTGATATTTATTAATTTCCCCGCGCCGCTCCGCGCTTCCCATACAAACTATTGCACCATCGATCCCCGCGTCTTTCATAGGAGAATATCTTTTTCAATCTTTTCTATTAAGTTTGCTGCCACGCATATTCATAATTTACTGTTAAACAATTTACTTTCACGCATTATACTTATTCTTTATTCATGTGCGTGACCATCCCAAATCACGCACCTTTCGTGGGGGAGACGGCTAATGCCAAGTTGCACGCTGGTAGTGACAGCAACATTTTTTTTCCCCTTAAAAATGATTTACAAATACACTAAACGCTCACCTAAATTCTTCACTGCCTCATGTCCTGCCACATATCCACTTCTCCCGAGGGGGGTGCGGCCAACCGTGCGTTTTCTGTACCATGGCTTTGCCCACATTTACCTTCCGTACCAATCCGATATCTCGAGGATCCCCAAGCCGGTACACACTCATTTTCCGAGCGTTCGCGATTTTTGTGTTGCCTCACTCTAGAGTTTCCTGTAGCGAACCGGACTTCACCTAAAGCTAATGATCCGAGCCAACCGCCTACACCTTGAATTGTATGGCCAATGGCAGAGACGTGTTCACACCGCAAGGTGGAAACAGACTGGTCATACCGAAAGGCGTCAGGTCAACGTTTCGTTTGGAACCCCATAAATCGGGGCCACGCAACACTATTTTCACACCGCCATAGTCGTGTTGCCCCATCGGAAGGGCCCCATTGGAAGGGATCTCCAACACGACTTGAGAGCACCACAGTCGTGTTGCCTCATTGCTAGCGAACTACAACACTACTCTAAACTACAGTTGGGTTTCCCCATTCGTAGGGATAATCAACCCCACTGTCAACCGACATTTAGTGTTGACGCTTTTGCGTTCAGCGCTATTGGTGGTCTTTTCCCACGCACGTGTCAACTTGCTGCACTTCATTCGAAGTTCTTTTTTCTCTTCCATAGAAACAAAGTATCCATGTCTACATCAAGCAAGGGAAAGCGTAAAGCGCAAACCACGACAACTAAACAAGCCAACAAAAAAGCCCGTACAACCACCGACGAAGCACCCTCCATACCTGCACCAAAGCGCGTTATGACCGAACAACAAAAAAAGCTAAAACGTCAACGGCCGGCGTTTATACATGCGGCGCAAACGGCTAAAGCCTAGCAACAAAGCCGCCACAATAAAGCAATTGCCAAGGCGCGTTTGCGCACCCAAGCTACTGCAAAACAACTTGAAGCCAGACGCCAACGCAACCGAGAGCTCATGTCTTACGCACGTGCCAACGAAACCCCCGAAGAACGCGACGCGCGACACCTACGCAACCGTGAGGTTACGTCGGACGCACGTGCCGCGGAAACCGAGGAACAACGCGACGCGCGACGCCAACGCAACCGAGAGCTCATGTCGGACGCACGTGCCGAGGAAACCGACCATGAACGCGAGGCGCGACGCCAACGCAACCGAGAGCTCATGTCTTACGCACGTGCCAACGAAACCCCCGAACAACGCGAGGCGCGACGCCACCGCGACCGCGAGGCGACGTCGGACGCACGTGCTAACGAAACCGCTGAAGAACGCGACGCGCGACGCCTCCGCAACCGGGAAGTTATGTCGGCCGCACGTTCTAACGAAAGCACCGAAGAGCGTCAAGCGCGACGCCGAGTGGATCGCGAGGCAACTGCCGTGGCACGGCAAAATGAAGATGAACGCCAACTCTCAACACCACGCGCTGACGATGCGCAGCGCAGAGCTGTCCGGGTCTCGACAAACTATCGAGACCTAATTGGCGCGGCATTCGTCTATTCACCCCACGACCCATATGCCGATATGCGCGTTCTCCAACTTGGTCTCATGGACAAGCGGTGTGTCCAATGCACTGCTTTAACGTTTGCAGGAGAACCCAAGGGTCTATGTTGTGCAAGTGGCAAGGTTGTATTGCCTGCTTTGCCACAACCCCCTTCGCCGTTGAATCAACTGTTGTACGGGAATGGAGACTTGGATCGGCATTTCCAAAACAATATCCGGCGCTTTAACTCTGCATTTCAGATGACCAGCTTTGGTGCAGACGTTAAGGATCAGGGGGGCTTTATGCCAACGTTTCGCGTCAAGGGTCAAGTGTACCATAGAATAGGGTCATTGTTGCCTTTCGCTGATAATAATCCTCAGTTCTTGCAGATTTATTTCTGCGATGGTATCGACACCGCCACCAATGCTCGATTGAGCTTCACAGTTCAGAACGAACGAGATCGGTCCAAGGACCGTGAGGTGGTTGTGATGCTTCAAGACATGCTTAATGACCACAACGAGTTGGTGCGGCAGTTCAAAAACCATCTTGGGAATTTGACTACACCAGGCCAGCGCTTGATCATTCGTGGGGACAAAACACCTGGGGATGAACATCGTGGGCGCTACAACGCACCAACAGCACCCGACGTCGCAGTCATCATCTGTGGAGAAAACGGAAAGAAAAGGGACATTGTGCTTGAGAAATCAAGCGGTGTTCTGGTGCGGATTTCCGAATTTAATCCAACGTATGATCCACTGCAGTACCCCTTGATTTTTTGGAACGGGCATGATGGTTATCACTTTGATATATATCAAAACGGAGGGCAAAGCGCTAAAAAGGTGTCATGTATGCAATTCTACTGCTACATGCTCATGATTCGCGACGGTACTAAGAACCTATTGCTGTACTATCGTGAATTGTTCCATCAATTCGTGGTCGACATGTACGCCAAAATTGAATCTGAACGATTGGACTTTATCCGTTACAACCAAACAAAATTGCGCAGTGAATCTTACTTCCATTTGTGTGACGCGATGAATCAGGCAGACGCGGATCCTACTCAAATTGGGAGACGTGTCGTCTTGCCTGCTACGTTCACTGGTAGCCCGAGACACATGCACAAATACGCTCAAGATGCCATGGCGTATGTGCGCAAGTACGGCCGACCTGATCTTTTTGTTACGTTCACATGCAACCCCAAGTGGGAGGAAATACAACGTCATCTATTCCAAAACCAAAAACCTACACATCGTCACGATGTGATCGCTCGGGTCTTTCGTCTCAAGCTTAAAAAAATGATGGAAGTCATCTGGAAGGGAAAAATATTTGGTGACACCATTTGCCACATGTATTCGGTGGAATGGCAAAAACGTGGGTTACCCCATGCGCACATCTTGGTTTGGTTGGCTACAAAAATACGCCCCAATCAAGTGGATCTCATTATCACTGCTGAGATCCCAGATTCCAACATGGACCCTGCTTTGTACACAACTGTCACTACAAACTTGCTTCATGGTCCATGCGGAAGGGACAATCCTTCCTCACCGTGCATGCTAAATGGCGTTTGTTCCAAGCGCTACCCCAGGCAATTCATTGTCGAAACACAAACTGACAAAGAAGGGTATCCTTTATACAGAAGACGAGATTCCAACCATGGTGGTCATACATTCAAAAAGACTATCCGTGGGAAAGAATTTACGTACGACAACCGATATGTTGTGCCATATTCGCCGATTTTGTGCAAAATGTTCCATGCGCACATCAATGTCGAATTTTGTCAGTCTGTGAAGGCTATCAAATACATTTGCAAGTATGTCTACAAAGGCAGCGACCAAGCTGTGTTTGAGGTCACTGGAGGCACGGCAAATTTTGACGAGGTTCGACAGTTTCAACAGGGCCGCTACATAAGCAGCAACGAGGCTATATGGAGAATCTTCAGCTTTTCCATCCATGATCGGTTTCCTGCCGTTGTCCATCTTGATGTGCATCTAGAAAACGGTGAACGCGTGTATTTTACAGCCGGCAACGTCGACAAAGTCCTTCAAGTGCGTCGCAATACTACGTTGACTGCATTCTTCAAACTTTGCGAAAGCGATGAGTTTGCGCGTACGCTACTGTACTCTGACATTCCGTCGTATTACACTTGGAAGAACTACACTTGGAACCGTCGTCTCAAGGGCCTACCAGTGGAAGGCTGGCCTGGCGTTTGCAAGGACCACGCATTGGGTCGCCTCTATACCGTTCATATGTCCCAAACGGAATGCTATTATCTCCGCTTGCTTTTGATTAACGTCAGAGGCCCAACATCCTTTCACTCCATTAAAACGGTCGATGGACAACTTTGTGATACGTTTAAACAAGCGTGCCAAGGTTTGCACCTTCTGGAAAGCGAACATCATTTGCACCAGGCCATGCAAGAAGCAGTAGACTGTCGAGGACCGTCAAAAATCCGAGATCTATTCGCTATTATTTTGACTACGTATACTCCAGCTAATGCGAGAGACCTGTGGGATGCTTACAAAGATCACATGGCTGAAGACATTCTATTTCGCTATCAAAATGAGTCCAACGACCAAGGACTTAAATTGTCCGATGCTATGACTAATGAGGCTTTGATCTTGATAGAGAACATCACTTTGTCTATGGCGGGCCGCCCGTTGGAACACTTTGGTCTGGATACACCTCGACGAGACCTTCCAGTGCCCCTTTGTGCTGAAATTGTTCGGGAGCAGAACTACGATACTATTGCTCTCTCACATTTAGTGGACCACAATCTGCCTCTATTGCAGAATGTGCCTGCGCAACATACGGCATATGTATCATTGATAGAGAAGATCTACTCCGGACAAGGTTCCGTCACCTTCCTCGACGCACCTGCTGGCACTGGGAAGACGTTCCTCATCAACACCATATTAGCCTCTGTCCGGTGCAAAGGAGATATTGCGTTAGCAACAGCTTCTTCTGGCATTGCTGCTACTCTTATGGATGGGGGACGCACAGCTCATTCCACATTCAAGCTACCACTCAATTTGACACGTGAAGATGCCACTTGCAATATCTCCAACCAAAGTGGTACTGCCAAATTGTTACGTGCTTGCAAAGTCATTGTTTGGGATGAATGTACGATGGCACACAAAAGAGCTGTAGAACTCCTCGATGACACTTTACGCGATATCCGCGAACCCCGTCAAGTCATGGGAGGAGTCTGTGTCATTTTATCAGGGGACTTTCGTCAGACACTGCCTATCATTACCCGGGGAACCATGGCGGATGAGGTCCATGCGTGCTTGAAGAAAAGCCGCCTTTGGACCCAGGTCGATAAGCTAAAGTTGACTACTAACATGCGCCTATTGACCAGTGGGGATTTGTCGGCTCAACGTTTTGCCGACACATTACTCCACATTGGAAATGGGACTATGCAGCCAATCCATAACGATGACATTACACTCCCTATCGACTTTTGTCATATGTTGTCGTCTCCTAGCGACTTAAAAGACAAAGTCTATCCTGATATCGCCACCAAACCTATGGGAGATGATTTGTGCACTTGGCTATGTGCACGAGCTATACTGGCACCCCGGAACGATGATGTCAATGCAATCAATGCTCATATTTTGGGGTTGCTGCCACAGCCTGCTGTGACGTACAAGTCGTTCAACAAGACACTTGAAAATGACGATGCAGTACGCTTTCCCAATGAATTTCTTGACTCTCAAGAATTGCCAGGCATGCCTCAACACAAACTCACGCTGAAGGTTGGCGCACCTATACTTTTGTTGCGAAATCTCAATGCTCCAAAACTCTGCAATGGTACAAGACTTTGTGTCAAGTCTTTGTTTCCAAACTTAATTGAAGCAGTTGTGTTGACTGGCAGTCACAAAGGGGTTGAAGTGCTATTGCCACGGATCCCCATTATTGCCGAAGATGTCCCATTTCCCTTCAAGCGAACGCAATTCCCCATTCGTTTGGCTTATGCAATGACCATTAACAAATCTCAAGGTCAAACATTCCTAATTGCTGGGATCAATCTACAAACGCCTTGCTTTGCCCACGGCCAACTATACGTGGCCTGCTCTCGCGTCGGATCCGCCAAAAACTTATTTGTCTACGCACCTGGCGGTATCACGAAAAACATTGTGTACCCACAAGTTCTCATTGATTAGTTTCTAAACTTCCGTAATCAATTATCTTTAAACACTTCACTTAAACACACTCTTTACTTACCTTTTTATAACACTCCGTAATAAATTATTCGATACACTTTAACATCTTTCTCTGTCCCCACTTATGTACCCGCCACAAGCGCAACGCGTGCACATGCAAACCACAAAATACAAAGCCTCCAACTCAGACAACACGTGAGGACCCGTGCAACGGCGGGTTTTACTGCGAATTGCCAAAGTTGTCAATATGTGTGTCTGTTCAACATGTTAACCGTATTTCCCGACATGCAACAAACAGCAAATTTCGCATGGGGCTACTTTGCAGACTGTACACCATGCAAACATTCTCAAAATACACTTTTTTTAGGGGAGGGGGTGAGCTCAATAATTCATATATTTTGGTACACCAATTGACCTGTGACGTCAAATATGTCATGTGACCCGCGCATGTGTAAGCGTAACGCATTGCAGTGTCGTGGTTAGCGCGCCGCGCTACGAACCCGGCCACCCAAGTTCCATTCCCGCTCACGGCCACCACCGGTGACGATTATTTGAACCGGTCGTGGGCCTACCCTAGGTCCACTCAGCCTCAAAAAGAGTAACTGGTGTGGCGTATGAACATCGCCACTGGGGAGACAAAGGCGGCCTGGCGTCGTGTATCCAAGACCCGGGCGAAGCCGGGTAGTACAGCTAGTTAATTTATAAAACCGCACGTGTATTTAGTTTCTGTATCTCCAGTCTGCTCATATGTCACACCAGTTATAACGAGGGTGCCAATTTAATGTTTAAAAATTTAACCCGTTAAAACAAAGTTTTTCACTATAAATACTTTATATGCGTGGCATCGGTTTTATTTTAGTATTCATTTCTGTTTTTCTTGAGTAAGAGTTTCATTTTTATCACATTGCTTTTTTAAATTAAATATGACATTTTTTTCCCCTATAAAGTGGAACATTTTTGGAAAAAAATTTCACGAACATTAATTGTCACGCACAACGAGTCTGTGTGCAAAATGTCAGCTCGATTGGATCACGGGAAGTGGGTTAAAAAACGACCGAAAGATTTGCACGGTCGTAAGCAAGCAAGCAAGTGAACTTAATATAAAGGATTTAAAAAGCAATCACAGATGACGTTACTCAGAGTTAAATGAGCAAAAGGCAAACATCTATGAATCATCGTGGCCAGTCGAGCTTGCCACTCACTCTTAGCTAAATTAATGACAATCTCCAACGATATTAAGAGGTTCATCTTCTTGGTTCTTTCAGTAAAGTCACGTAGAAGGGAAGTAATAAAATAATAAAAATTAAACATAATAAAATATTATATTATTTTATTGTATTATGTTTTATTTTATTACTTCCATTCTACGTGACTTTACCGAAAGAACCAAGAAGATGAATCCCTGCAGTCACGAAAGCTTTAAATCGAGATATTAAGAGGTCTTTAACATTCCTATTCAATCTAGGATTGTCTTGATAATTGTTTTTTACCCTTCTATCTGGCAACAAACTGAAACCTTTTATACAAGGAGTCATGTTTGCATAGACCACAATACCTGCGGTCGTAATGCAAACAAAACACACAACTCTGATAATGTATGTGCACTGTCCTTAAATTAAACACAATTGCATTTTTAAAAAATTCAAATAAAACCCGAGTCAACTCACGTCACACACGCAATTTGTAATTGAATGAGCACGTTGCTTAATTAATTGGCCTCAGGTCAACACCTCAGGGTGATTCACAGCTGGCCTAATTAACGACGTCTTAATTGGCCCGCTACTAATTAACAGCTGGCCTAATCAACGACTCAATTTGGCGGGATTATTTCAACGAGAGATTATTAAATATCGTAGTGAACGCGTTGAACTTTAACAAGCACGGGTTGATCATTATTGTTATTATATTCCGCGCATGCACTTTTATTTGTCGAGATTTTTTGTTTACTAATCTTGGAGCTTACTCACAACTCACCCTCACCACTAACCACTCTCTCACCACTCACCCTCACCCTCACCACTCACCCTCACCACTCACCCTCACAACTCACCCTCACCACTCACCCTCACCACTCACCCTCACCACTCTCTCACCACTCACCCTCACAACTCACCCTCACCACTCACCCTCACCACTCACCCTCACCACTCACCCTCACCACTCACTCTCACCACTCTCTCACCACTCACCCTCACAACTCACCCTCACCACTCACCCTCACCACTCACCCTCACCACTCACCCTCACCACTCACCCTCACCACTCACTCTCACCACTCTCTCACCACTCACCCTCACAACTCACCCTCACCACTCACCCTCACCACTCACTCTCACCACTCTCTCACCACTCACCCTCACAACTCACCCTCACCACTCACCCTCACCACTCACCCTCACCACTCACCCTCACCACTCACCCTCACCACTCACTCTCACCACTCTCTCACCACTCTCTCACCACTCACCCTCACAACTCACCCTCACCACTCACCCTCACCACTCACCCTCACCACTCTCTCACCACTCACCCTCACAACTCACCCTCACCACTCACCCTCACCACTCACCCTCACCACTCACCCTCACCACTCACTCTCACCACTCTCTCACCACTCACCCTCACAACTCACCCTCACCACTCACCCTCACCACTCACCCTCACCACTCACCCTCACCCTCACCACTCACCCTCACCACTCACTCTCACCACTCTCTCACCACTCACCCTCACAACTCACCCTCACCACTCACCCTCACCACTCACCCTCACCACTCACCCTCACCACTCACCCTCACCACTCACTCTCACCACTCTCTCACCACTCACCCTCACAACTCACCCTCACCACTCACCCTCACCACTCACCCTCACCACTCTCTCACCACTCACCCTCACAACTCACCCTCACCACTCACCCTCACCACTCACCCTCACCACTCACCCTCACCCTCACCACTCACCCTCACCACTCACCCTCACCACTCACCCTCACCACTCACCCTCACCACTCACTCTCACCCTCACCACTCACCCTCACCACTCACCCTCACCACTCACCCTCACCACTCACCCTCACCACTCACCACTCTCTCACCACTCACCCTCACAATTCACCCTCACCACTCACCCTCACAACTCACCCTCACCACTCACCCTCACCACTCACCCTCACCACTCACCCTCACCCTCACCACTCACCCTCACCACTCACTCTCACCACTCTCTCACCACTCACCCTCACAACTCACCCTCACCACTCACCCTCACCACTCACCCTCACCACTCACCCTCACCACTCACCCTCACCACTCACTCTCACCACTCTCTCACCACTCACCCTCACAACTCACCCTCACCACTCACCCTCACCACTCACCCTCACCACTCTCTCACCACTCACCCTCACAACTCACCCTCACCACTCACCCTCACCACTCACCCTCACCACTCACCCTCACCCTCACCACTCACCCTCACCACTCACCCTCACCACTCACCCTCACCACTCACCCTCACCACTCACTCTCACCCTCACCACTCACCCTCACCACTCACCCTCACCACTCACCCTCACCACTCACCCTCACCACTCACCACTCTCTCACCACTCACCCTCACAATTCACCCTCACCACTCACCCTCACCACTCACCCTCACCACTCACCCTCACCACTCACCCTCACCACTCACCCTCACCCTCACCACTAACACTCACCACTCAGCACTCACCCTCACCACTCACCCTCACCACTCACCCTCACCACTCACCCTCACCACTCACCCTCACCACTAACCACTCTCTCACCACTCACCCTCACCACTCAGCACTCACCCTCACCACTCTCTCACCACTCACCCTCACCACTCACCACCCACCCTCACAACAACCGCTCACCACTCACCCTCACCACCCACCCTCACCAATCACGCTCACCACTCACCACTCACCCTCACCACTAACCCTCACCACTCCAATCGTCGCAGATGCAATTATTCCTTTAAAAGAGTGCTGCTGGTGGTGGAGGGAGGTAGGGGAGGACCACCCACTAACCTTCAGATACTTTCCCCGCAACTTCACGGCAGCGGGGCTCGCAATGCTCACAACAGGTCGCTGCTGTCGGCAGGCAACGCAGCAGCAGCTGTAGTAGCAGCAGCAACAGCAGCAGCAGTAACAGCTGTAGCTACAGCAGCAGCAGTAACAGCTGTAGCTACAGCAGCAGCAGCTACAGCGTCTCGGCCTCGACTTGTGTAGCCCCTCCCCCTCTCGAGTCACATGACGTCATCCGTCCCTACGCGCACGCGCTCATTGGCTACAGGATGCGCGTGCATGACGTCATCACCCAGTGGGGAGTTCGCCGATTGGCTTACGTGGCAATGGAGGGGTGGGGGGGGTTTGTTGTGTCGTGATGTCACCCCCACGGCGGACCAATCGGGAGAGCGGAAAATTCTCGAGGGGGCGTGGCCTCCACGTAGGAGGACCAATGAGACGCGCGTATCGATTTTCTCTGCACGTGACTTCGGGTCAGAGGTCACGTGGTGTTAATGGCGATGTCGAAACTCTGCACACGTGACCTCCTCCTCCTCTTCCTCCACCTCGCCACGTGCAGCCACGGTGAGTGGTGGTGCAGTGGTTAGCGCACTGTGAGTGGGGAGTGGTGGTGCAGTGGTTAGCGCACTGTGTGTGTGTGGGGAGTGGTGGTGCAGTGGTTAGCGCACTGTGTGTGTGTGGGGAGTGGTGGTGCAGTGGTTAGCGCACTGTGTGTGTGTGGGGAGTGGTGGTGCAGTGGTTAGCGCACTGTGTGTGTGTGGGGAGTGGTGGTGCAGTGGTTAGCGCACTGTGTGTGGGTGGGGAGTGGTGGTGCAGTGGTTAGCGCACTGTGTGTGTTGGGGAGTGGTGGTGCAGTGGTTAGCGCACTGTGTGTGTGTGGGGAGTGGTGGTGCAGTGGTTAGCGCACTGTGTGTGTGGGGGAGGGTGGTGCAGTGGTTTAGCGCACTGTGTGTGTGTGGGAGTGGTGGTGCAGTGGTTAGCGCACTGTGTGTGTGTGGGGAGCGGTGGTGCAGTGGTTAGCGCACTGTGTGTGTGTGAGTGGTGGTGCAGTGGTTAGCGCACTGTGTGTGTGTGGGAGTGGTGGTGCAGTGGTTAGCGCACTGTGTGTGTGTGGGGAGTGGTGGTGCAGTGGTTAGCGCACTGTGTGTGTGTGTGGTGGTGGTGCAGTGGTTAGCGCACTGTGTGTGTGTGTGGTGAGTGGTGGTGCAGTGGTTAGCGCACTGTGTGTGTGTGAGTGGTGGTGCAGTGGTTAGCGCACTGTGTGTGTGTGGGGAGTGGTGGTGCAGTGGTTAGCGCACTGTGTGTGTGTGGGGAGTGGTGGTGCAGTGGTTAACGCACTGTGTGTGTGTGGGGAGTGGTGGTGCAGTGGTTAGCGCACTGTGTGTGTGTGGGGAGTGGTGGTGCAGTGGTTAGCGCACTGTGTGTGTTTGGGGAGTGGTGGTGCAGTGGCTAGCGCACTGTGTGTGAGTGTGTGGGAGTGGTGGTGCAGTGGTTAGCGCACTGTGTGTGTGGGGGGAGTGGTGGTGCAGTGGTTAGCGCACTGTGTGAGTGGGGATTGGTGGTGCAGTGGTTAGCGCACTGTGTGTGTGTGTGGGGAGTGGTGGTGCAGTGGTTAGCGCACTGTGTGTGTGTGTGGAGTGGTGGTGCAGTGGTTAGCGCACTGTGTGTGTGTGGGGAGTGGTGGTGCAGTGGTTAGCGCACTGTGTGTGAGTGTGTGGGGGAGTGGTGGTGCAGTGGTTAGCGCACTGTGTGTGTGGGGGGAGTTGGTGGTGCAGTGGTTAGCGCACTGGTGTGTGGGGAAGTGGTGGTGCAGTGGTTAGCGCACTGTGTTTGAGTGAGTAGGGAGTGGTGGTGCAAGTGGTTAGCGCACTGTGTGAGTGGGGGAGTGGTGGTGCAGTGGTTAGCGCACTGTGTGTGTGTGTGGGGAGTGGTGGTGCAGTGGTTAGCGCACTGTGTGTGTGTGTGGAGTGGTGGTGCAGTGGTTAGCGCACGTGTGTGAGTGTGTGGGGAGTGGTGGTGCAGTGGTTAGCGCACTGTGTGGTGTGGGGGGAGTGGTGGTGCAGTGGTTAGCGCACTGTGTGTGTGTGGGGAGTGGTGGTGCAGTGGTTAGCGCACTGTGTGTGTGGGGGGTGGTGAGTGGTGGTGCAGTGGTTAGCACACTGTGTGTGGGGGGAGTGGTGGTGCAGTGGTTAGCGCCTGTGTGTGAGTAGGGAGTGGTGGTGCAGTGGTTAGCGCACTGTGTGAGGTGGGGAGTGGTGGTGCAGTGGGTTAGCGCACTGTGTGTGAGTGTTGTTTTCCCATCTGCCCAGTTGCGCCGTATCTACTGAATGTGCGTTTGGAGTCTCAAGACCTCCTGGCGACGCTTTGCTGGACCCCCGTTGAAGTGGCTCCTGTGGGGGGTGGAGGAGAGAGACCCCCCACCTGTTGACCCTTCAAGCATCAACTCCACCACCACCACCAACTCACGTTCCTGAATGTCACCTACAGAGTTCAGAGCAAACTGTGAGATGCTCACTCACTCACTCAGCCACTCACCCATTAAGGCACTCACTCACCAACCCACTAGCTCACCAACCAACCCACTCACCCACCAACCCCACTCACTCACG
>NW_026891237.1:0-55485 GCF_015708825.2 Lethenteron reissneri | reverse complement strand
ACGCGCACACACGCGCACACACGCACACACACAGACACACATATAGACACACACACGAGCACACACACATGCACACACACACATAGACACACACGCACACACGTGCACACATAGACACACACACGCACACACACGTACACACACACGCACACACGCACCACACACACACATGCACACACACACACGCACCGCAGCCCGGTCGCACGTGACACCTCACGGAGGACGGATCGCTCCGCTTTGTTTTGTCGCCGTGACTTTGTGACGACCCGCACCGCCGCCCTGCCGCAAAGAGCTTTGCAGCTCACCGGATTCCCCTCCCTCCCCACCGCGAGCCGCAGCTGGAGGAGGGTGCGGCGGCGGCGGCGGCGCTGCACGGCGCGGTTCTGCGCGCCCGGCTGAGGCTGCCCAGCCACGAGCTGGGGAAGGAGGACGACGCAGGAGACGTTGAATGTCAAGCCGCTGGGTCCAAGTCAACCGAAAATTGAAATCAACCGGCCCCTCGGGCGACCGGGGAAAAGCATTCCGTGAGGACATTTAGCCAGAGCCGGCGTGCTGGCAAGGCCTGGCTATGTGAATTCAGACGAAAGCCTGCCGTGCAGGTGGGTGTATCGCCCTACGTGGCTGTTATTGTACGGCGTGTGGTGTCGTGGTTGTCTCGGCTAACTTGATTTCTCGACACGCTCCGGACAGGCTCACGGAGTAACATACACGCCGGGCCACGTAGAGCTTTGCCACCCGTACAGCCACACCGGCGACGTACAACTCTATAGCTGGCTGGCTGTGCGACGACGACGACGACGAAGAGACGGCAGTGATGACAGCGACGACAGCCTTGACCCGAGACCACCACGACAGCCCCAAACCCCCACTTGCCTCTCCCTTATATTTGCCCAGCGTGGCCACGCCCACCTCTGGAACTCTCTCGCTGGTTCCAGGAGCTTCCCAGTGAATCCCCACCTTGAGCCTTGCCCCAGTTAACGTGCCCCTTGTGGGTTCGGCCGTTGTATGACGCACCCGCACCTCTAGTTAACCCCCACAGTCAACAGGTTTTTCTTGGTTCTTTCAGTAAAGTCGTCACGTAGAATGGAAGTAATAAAATAATAAAAATAAAACATTAATTAATTCTCACGAATTTCGGCCACAACGCAAGCAGCCGTCCTCAGGTGAAGAGGAACAGGTCTGTCGGGGGGCGTGGTGAGCAGTGTGCGCAGTGACAGGTGGCAAACCCCGTCACTGCGCACACATTTTGTGAGGGAATAAAATGGGCGCCAATAAACGTCAATTATATTTTGCGACAAAAAAAATGGCGGATTTGATTTGTCGCGCGATTGCGAAGGGGGGCGAGGGGGGCCACGTGCTGCCGTACGAGGGGGAGATCCCCGCCACGGGAGCCGCGAGTCTCCCGCGGCGGGGATCTCCGGCCGATGCCAAGTCGCCGCGTCTGCAGTGAAGTGCCGTCTCAAGAGAAGTGCGCCAAGCCGTCGTTACAGATTCTTAGGTTTTTTCGGTAAAGTCACCAGGTAGGTAAAAAATTTTAATTGGTAAATAAAATTAAAATCGCTTCCGTCTTCAGGTGGAACCGTCACAGCACGACAGCTGTATCAAGTGAGAGAAATTCCAAGAACACAGTACTTGTATATATACTGGTTGAGGGTGGGAGGAGCCAAGGTAGGCCCTGAATATTATTGTTGTGAGGTTCGGTGCGGCTGAAGCACGCTGTTAGGAATGAGCCTTTGTTGTGTAAACTGGGTGCGGCTGATGTACACTTTGACACCGACAAGAAGGTGCCATGACGGACACCACGCACTAACCTTCATTTCAACGTAAAAAAAACGCCACGCAACGCCGAACACGAAGAGATACTCCGCCGTAGTTTTCCCGACCACTTTGTGGACTTTTATTGAATGCAAATGTAGTGGTGGTATTGACGTGCGCCGGCAGTGATGGATCACGGGGCGCGGGGTTGGGCACGCGGTGTGGGCGTGGCATGGACGCGCGCGCCGGTGGTGAGGCGCGTTCACACAAGCTGGGAAAAGAGGATCGTAGCGAGTGCGCAGTGATTGGTCAGATAAGTGGGTACTCTCAGCGACGTCCGCAGGAGGGGTATAAAGGGGGACGCGCGAGAGCACTCGTGGTCAGTGTTAACCAGTTGAAGACGGGGTGGAGGAGGTAGGGGCCCGAGACCCCTAGTCCCCGCCGTCCTTGTGGGGACCGGGGCCCTGTGTGGCTCGGAGCCGAGACTGGGGGGACCGTAGTCCGACGCCCGTGTGGGTCGGGACGGTGGTACCCAGAGCCGAGACGGGCACCCCGGCTGGGTGTGTCCCGGAAGGCTACGGGGCGTAAGAGCCCGTGTCAGTACAGCTGAGTGGGTGTTGGTCACCCGTGTAGCTGAGTGGGTGTTAGTCACCCGTGTAGCTGAGTGGGTGTTGGCCACCCGTGTAGCTGAGTGGGTGTTAGTCACCCGTGTAGCTGAGTGGGTGTTGGTCACCCGTGTAGCTGAGTGGGTGTTGGTCACCCGTGTAGCTAAGTGGGTGTTAGTCATCCGTGTAACTACAAGTTGGTGAAAATAAAGAGTGTGCTACCCGTGAAGTCGTCTCCTGCCGAGTTACTACTTTACACAAACAAGGACTCGGACCAAGCCCCGTCCGCTCTCAAAATCCGGCAGAAGTGAAGCGCCATCTTGGGCGAATCGCAACCTTTGAAACGTCATAAGGGGTAAGCGAGAAAACAATCCGTTCAAGACCCACAGACTCATCACACAGAGACCCACAGACGCATCACACAGAGACCCACAGACTCGCCACACAGAGACCCACAGACTCACCACACAGAGACCCACAGACTCACCACACAGAGACCCACAGACTCACCACACAGAGACCCACAGACTCACCACACAGAGACCCATAGACTCATCACACACAGATTCATAGTCTCACCACACAGAGACCCATAGACTCATCACACAGAGACCCATAGACTCATCACACAGAGACCCACAGACTCATCACACAGAGACCCACAGACTCATCACATAGAGACCCACAGACTCATCACACAGAGACCCACAGACTCACCACACAGAGACCCATAGACTCACCACACAGAGACCCACAGACTCACCACACAGAGACCCACAGACTCATCACACACAGATCCATAGACTCATCACACAGATCCATAGAATCACTACACAGACCCATAGACTCACCACACAAGAGACCCATAGATTCATCACACAGAGACCCACAGACTCACTACACAGAGACCCACAGACTCACCACACAGAGACCCACAGACTCATCACACAGAGACCCACAGACTCATACAGAGACCCATAGACTCATCACACAGAGACCCATAGACTCACTACACAGAGACCCACAGACTCGCCACACAGAGACCCACAGACTCGCCACACAGAGACCCACAGACTCACCACACAAGAGACCCATAGATTCATCACACAGAGACCCACAGACTCACTACACAGAGACCCACAGACTCACCACACAGAGACCCACAGACTCATCACACAGAGACCCACAGACTCATACAGAGACCCATAGACTCATCACACAGAGACCCATAGACTCACATACACAGAGACCCACAGACTCGCCACACAGAGACCCACAGACTCGCCACACAGAGACCCACAGACTCACCACACAGACCCACAGACTCATCACACGGAGACCCACAGACTCATCACATAGAGACCCACAGACTCATCACACAGAGACCCACAGACTCATCACATAGAGACCGACAGACTCATCACACAGAGACCCACAGACTCATCACACACAGATCCATAGACTCATCACACAGATCCATAGAATCACTACACAGAGACCCATAGACTCACCACACAAGAGACCCATAGATTCATCACACAGAGACCCATAGACTCACTACACAGAGACCCACAGACTCACCACACAGAGACCCACAGACTCATCACACAGAGACCCACAGATTCACCACACAGAGACCCACAGACTCATCATACAGAGACCCATAGACTCATCACACAGAGACCCATAGACTCACCACACAGAGACCCACAGACTCACCACACAGACCCACAGACTAATCACACGGAGACCCACAGACTCATCACACAGAGACCCATAGACTCATCACACACAGATTCATAGACTCACCACACAGAGACCCATAGACTCATCACACAGACCCATAGACTCATCACACAGACCCACAGACTCATCACATAGAGACCCACAGACTCATCACACAGAGACCCACAGACTCATCACATAGAGACCGACAGACTCATCACACAGAGACCCACAGACTCATCACACACAGATCCATAGACTCATCACACAGATCCATAGAATCACTACACAGAGACCCATAGACTCACCACACAAGAGACCCATAGATTCATCACACAGAGACCACAGACTCGCCACACAGAGACCCACAGACTCACCACACAGAGACCCACAGACTCACCACACAGACCCACAGACTCATCACACGGAGACCCACAGACTCATCACACAGAGACCCATAGACTCATCACACACAGATTCATAGACTCACCACACAGAGACCCATAGACTCATCACACAGACCCATAGACTCATCACACAGAGACCCACAGACTCATCACATAGAGACCCACAGACTCATCACACAGAGACCCACAGACTCATCACATAGAGACCGACAGACTCATCACACAGAGACCCACAGACTCATCACACACAGATCCATAGACTCATCACACAGATCCATAGAATCACTACACAGAGACCCATAGACTCACCACACAAGAGACCCATAGATTCATCACACAGAGACCCATAGACTCACTACACAGAGACCCACAGACTCACCACACAGAGACCCACAGACTCATCACACAGAGACCCACAGATTCACCACACAGAGACCCACAGACTCATCATACAGAGACCCATAGACTCATCACACAGAGACCCATAGACTCACCACACAGAGACCCACAGACTCACCACACAGACCCACAGACTCATCACACGGAGACCCACAGACTCATCACACAGAGACCCATAGACTCATCACACACAGATTCATAGACTCACCACACAGAGACCCATAGACTCATCACACAGACCCATAGACTCATCACACAGAGACCCACAGACTCATCACATAGAGACCCACAGACTCATCACACAGAGACCCACAGACTCACCACACAGAGACCCACAGACTCACCACACAGAGACCCACAGACTCATCACACACAGATCCATAGGACTCATCACACAGATCCATAGAATCACTACACAGACCCATAGACTCACCACACAAGAGACCCATAGATTCATCACACAGAGACCCACAGACTCACTACACAGAGACCCACAGACTCACCACACAGAGACCCACAGACTCATCACACAGAGACCCACAGACTCATACAGAGACCCATAGACTCATCACACAGAGACCCATAGACTCACTACACAGAGACCCACAGACTCGCCACACAGAGACCCACAGACTCGCCACACAGAGACCCACAGACTCACCACACAGAGACCCACAGACTCACCACACAGACCCACAGACTCATCACACGGAGACCCACAGACTCATCACATAGAGACCCACAGACTCATCACACAGAGACCCACAGACTCATCACATAGAGACCGACAGACTCATCACACAGAGACCCACAGACTCATCACACACAGATCCATAGACTCATCACACAGATCCATAGAATCACTACACAGAGACCCATAGACTCACCACACAAGAGACCCATAGATTCATCACACAGAGACCCATAGACTCACTACACAGAGACCCACAGACTCACCACACAGAGACCCACAGACTCATCACACAGAGACCCACAGATTCACCACACAGAGACCCACAGACTCATCATACAGAGACCCATAGACTCATCACACAGAGACCCATAGACTCACCACACAGAGACCCACAGACTCACCACACAGACCCACAGACTCATCACACGGAGACCCACAGACTCATCACACAGAGACCCATAGACTCATCACACACAGATTCATAGACTCACCACACAGAGACCCATAGACTCATCACACAGACCCATAGACTCATCACACAGACCCACAGACTCATCACATAGAGACCCACAGACTCATCACACAGAGACCCACAGACTCATCACATAGAGACCGACAGACTCATCACACAGAGACCCACAGACTCATCACACACAGATCCATAGACTCATCACACAGATCCATAGAATCACTACACAGAGACCCATAGACTCACCACACAAGAGACCCATAGATTCATCACACAGAGACCCACAGACTCGCCACACAGAGACCCACAGACTCACCACACAGAGACCCACAGACTCACCACACAGACCCACAGACTCATCACACGGAGACCCACAGACTCATCACACAGAGACCCATAGACTCATCACACACAGATTCATAGACTCACCACACAGAGACCCATAGACTCATCACACAGACCCATAGACTCATCACACAGAGACCCACAGACTCATCACATAGAGACCCACAGACTCATCACACAGAGACCCACAGACTCATCACATAGAGACCGACAGACTCATCACACAGAGACCCACAGACTCATCACACACAGATCCATAGACTCATCACACAGATCCATAGAATCACTACACAGAGACCCATAGACTCACCACACAAGAGACCCATAGATTCATCACACAGAGACCCATAGACTCACTACACAGAGACCCACAGACTCACCACACAGAGACCCACAGACTCATCACACAGAGACCCACAGATTCACCACACAGAGACCCACAGACTCATCATACAGAGACCCATAGACTCATCACACAGAGACCCATAGACTCACCACACAGAGACCCACAGACTCACCACACAGACCCACAGACTCATCACACGGAGACCCACAGACTCATCACACAGAGACCCATAGACTCATCACACACAGATTCATAGACTCACCACACAGAGACCCATAGACTCATCACACAGACCCATAGACTCATCACACAGAGACCCACAGACTCATCACATAGAGACCCACAGACTCATCACACAGAGACCCACAGACTCACCACACAGAGACCCATAGACTCACCACACAGAGACCCACAGACTCACCACACAGAGACCCACAGACTCATCACACACAGATCCATAGACTCATCACACAGATCCATAGAATCACTACACAGACCCATAGACTCACCACACAAGAGACCCATAGATTCATCACACAGAGACCCACAGACTCACTACACAGAGACCCACAGACTCACCACACAGAGACCACAGACTCATCACACAGAGACCCACAGACTCATACAGAGACCCATAGACTCATCACACAGAGACCCATAGACTCACTACACAGAGACCCACAGACTCGCCACACAGAGACCCACAGACTCGCCACACAGAGACCCACAGACTCACCACACAGAGACCCACAGACTCACCACACAGACCCACAGACTCATCACACGGAGACCCACAGACTCATCACATAGAGACCCACAGACTCATCACACAGAGACCCACAGACTCATCACATAGAGACCGACAGACTCATCACACAGAGACCCACAGACTCATCACACACAGATCCATAGACTCATCACACAGATCCATAGAATCACTACACAGAGACCCATAGACTCACCACACAAGAGACCCATAGATTCATCACACAGAGACCCATAGACTCACTACACAGAGACCCACAGACTCACCACACAGAGACCCACAGACTCATCACACAGAGACCCACAGATTCACCACACAGAGACCCACAGACTCATCATACAGAGACCCATAGACTCATCACACAGAGACCCATAGACTCACCACACAGAGACCCACAGACTCACCACACAGACCCACAGACTCATCACACGGAGACCCACAGACTCATCACACAGAGACCCATAGACTCATCACACACAGATTCATAGACTCACCACACAGAGACCCATAGACTCATCACACAGACCCATAGACTCATCACACAGACCCACAGACTCATCACATAGAGACCCACAGACTCATCACACAGAGACCCACAGACTCATCACATAGAGACCGACAGACTCATCACACAGAGACCCACAGACTCATCACACACAGATCCATAGACTCATCACACAGATCCATAGAATCACTACACAGAGACCCATAGACTCACCACACAAGAGACCCATAGATTCATCACACAGAGACCCACAGACTCGCCACACAGAGACCCACAGACTCACCACACAGAGACCCACAGACTCACCACACAGACCCACAGACTCATCACACGGAGACCCACAGACTCATCACACAGAGACCCATAGACTCATCACACACAGATTCATAGACTCACCACACAGAGACCCATAGACTCATCACACAGACCCATAGACTCATCACACAGAGACCCACAGACTCATCACATAGAGACCCACAGACTCATCACACAGAGACCCACAGACTCATCACATAGAGACCGACAGACTCATCACACAGAGACCCACAGACTCATCACACACAGATCCATAGACTCATCACACAGATCCATAGAATCACTACACAGAGACCCATAGACTCACCACACAAGAGACCCACAGATTCACCACACAGAGACCCACAGACTCATCATACAGAGACCCATAGACTCATCACACAGAGACCCATAGACTCACCACACAGAGACCCACAGACTCACCACACAGACCCACAGACTCATCACACGGAGACCCACAGACTCATCACACAGAGACCCATAGACTCATCACACACAGATTCATAGACTCACCACACAGAGACCCATAGACTCATCACACAGACCCATAGACTCATCACACAGACCCACAGACTCATCACATAGAGACCCACAGACTCATCACACAGAGACCCACAGACTCATCACATAGAGACCGACAGACTCATCACACAGAGACCCACAGACTCATCACACACAGATCCATAGACTCATCACACAGATCCATAGAATCACTACACAGAGACCCATAGACTCACCACACAAGAGACCCATAGATTCATCACACAGAGACCCACAGACTCGCCACACAGAGACCCACAGACTCACCACACAGAGACCCACAGACTCACCACACAGACCCACAGACTCATCACACGGAGACCCACAGACTCATCACACAGAGACCCATAGACTCATCACACACAGATTCATAGACTCACCACACAGAGACCCATAGACTCATCACACAGACCCATAGACTCATCACACAGAGACCCACAGACTCATCACATAGAGACCCACAGACTCATCACACAGAGACCCACAGACTCATCACATAGAGACCGACAGACTCATCACACAGAGACCCACAGACTCATCACACACAGATCCATAGACTCATCACACAGATCCATAGAATCACTACACAGAGACCCATAGACTCACCACACAAGAGACCCATAGATTCATCACACAGAGACCCATAGACTCACTACACAGAGACCCACAGACTCACCACACAGAGACCCACAGACTCATCACACAGAGACCCACAGATTCACCACACAGAGACCCACAGACTCATCATACAGAGACCCATAGACTCATCACACAGAGACCCATAGACTCACCACACAGAGACCCACAGACTCACCACACAGACCCACAGACTCATCACACGGAGACCCACAGACTCATCACACAGAGACCCATAGACTCATCACACACAGATTCATAGACTCACCACACAGAGACCCATAGACTCATCACACAGACCCATAGACTCATCACACAGACCCACAGACTCATCACATAGAGACCCACAGACTCATCACACAGAGACCCACAGACTCATCACATAGAGACCGACAGACTCATCACACAGAGACCCACAGACTCATCACACACAGATCCATAGACTCATCACACAGATCCATAGAATCACTACACAGAGACCCATAGACTCACCACACAAGAGACCCATAGATTCATCACACAGAGACCCACAGACTCACCACACAGAGACCCACAGACTCATCACACAGAGACCCACAGACTCATACAGAGACCCACAGACTCATCACACAGAGATCCATAGACTCACCACACAGAGACTCATAGACTCACCACACAGACCCATAGACTCACCACACAATCCCATATACTCACACAGAGACCCATAGACTGACCACACAGAGACCCATAGACTCATCATACAGAGATCCATCGACTCACCACACAGACCCATAGACTCACTACACAGACCCATAGACTCGTCACAGAGATTCATAGGATCACCACACAGAGACTCATAGACTCATCATACAGAGTCACATATACTCACACAGAGACCCATAGACTCATACAGAATCCCATATACTCACAGAGACCCAAGACTTCACACAGACCCATAGACTCACCACACAGAAATCCATAGCCTCACTACACAGAGACCCATAGACTCACTACACAGAGATCCATAGACTCACCACACAGACCCATGCACCTAGCTTAGCACAGCAGTCAACCCATGGCACCTGCTGGGTCTGCTCCGTGACCTCCTCATGCACCTAGCCTGGCACAGCAGTCAACCCACGGCACCTGCAGGGTCTGTCCCGTGACTTCCTGCACCTAGCCTGGCACAGCAGTCAACCCATGGCACCTGCAGGATCTGTCCCATGACCCCCTCCTCCTGCACCTAGCCTGGCACAGCAGTCAACCCATGGCACCCACAGGATCTGTCCCATGACCCCCTCCTCCTGCACCTAGCCTGGCACAGCAGTCAACCCGTGTCACCTGCTGGGTCTGTCCCGTGACCTCCTCCTGCACCTAGCCTGGCACAGCACGGCATCTGCTGGGTCTGTCCCGTGACCTCCTCCTGCACCTAGCCTGGCACAGCAGTCAACCCACGGCGCCTGCTGGGTCTGTCCCTGAGATGATAAGCCACTTCGCTAAGCCATCTCTCTCTCTGCGCGTGTCTGTCTGTCTTTGTGTCTCATAACTTTAATGTAAATTGTATTATGATTGTCATTGTTTGATATGCGCTGATTTTTTGGGGAAGGTTTTTTCTCCTGGATGTTTCTGTTGCGCGTCGTCATTTTAAGATTTTATTTTTTCGTGTTTTTTGTTTGTTGCCCCATGGGTCACGTGGTTATACCTCAAATAAATTAAACTTTAAACTGAAACTGTCTCCGTGTCTGTGCCTCTGTACATCTGTAACGGGAAGACATCTTCTGTAACGGGAAGACATCTTCTGTAACGGGAAGGCATCTTCTGTAACGGCAAGACTTATTTATATACTACACACTACACTACATTATACACTACTATACACTACACTATACACTACACTATACACTACACACTACACTACACTATACACTACACTATACACTACACTATACTATACACTACACTATACACTACACACTACACTATACACTACACTATACACTACACTATACACTACACTATACACTACACTACTATACACTATACTATACACTACACTATACACTACACTATACACTACACTATACACTACATTATACACACTATACACTATACACTACATTATACACTACTATACACTACACTACACACTACACTATACACTACACTATACACTACACTACATTATACACTACTATACACTACACTACACACTACACTGTACACTACACTATACACTACACTATACACTACACTATACACTACACTATACACTACACTACACTATACACTACACTATACACTACACACTACACTATACACTACACTGTACACTACACTATACACTACACTATACACTACACACTACACTACACTATACACTACACTATACACTACACACTACACTACACTATACACTACACACTACACTACACTATACACTACACACTACACTATACACTAGTGCTGTGCTAGTGACGAATTGTCACGTTCTGTTTACGTGACAACCCTCACTAGTTGGTGGTGGCAGATTTTAACGACACATTTATATATTTTTGCGATCAAACCCAAAACACCTCTCATGGATTCACCACGTTATGAACATCACATTTGCATTCATAAGTTGCTTGCTTAATTGCCTCAGCAACTCGGTGTTTCGTATCGAATCTCGTCTCAAACAATCGAAGGGCGCCCCCAAGTGGCAGCTGCCCCTGTGTGGCACAAGGTGGTGGCCCTGCACCGGCCTGCACGTAAGAGTCTGTCGTTCGGGGGCGATGATTGACGCGTCATCTCCCTTGTGGGTTTTCTGGATAATATTCTTAGGTTTTTTCGGTAAAGTCACGTAGGTAAAAAAATTTAAATTAATTAAAGTAAAATAAAATAAAAATCACGACGTTTCGATTGCAACACAAGCAATCGTCATCAGGTATAAATGAAATAGCAACAAAAAATTCTAACCACAAAAACTATAGACAGACATATGAGCAGACAGATATCACCAAGATACATAGAGAGAGAGTGACACAGGTACAGAGAGGGAGATCGTCTCTGTGGTGAGGCCTTAAATAGGCAGAGGGGGGGCAGAGATAGGGAGGGGTTAGAGACAAAAATTAACATGTCAATGAGTGCGGAAAACACGTAAAAATTAACATGTCAATGAGTGCGGAAAACGCGTAGTGAAGTAAGCAAGTTTGAACATTAGGAGAGAGGGAGAAAGAACACACTAAATTAAATAACCTAGATAATGTCTGGACAATGTCTGGACTTAGCACGATTTTGACCGTGACACCAACATGCAAGGACCTGTGCGTTGTGAGTGACACGTGGCTTGTCTTACATCCGCCATTGAAGCAGACTGCGCATATTTTGGTGAATGTCACTGGGGTAGCCAGCTGTGCCTGTCCCATTTGAACCTTGAACCTCTACAATGAATAGAGAATGCGCTACCATATTGTGTGCACACACACACAGTGTACACACACAATGTACACACACACTCACTGTGTACACACACACAGTGTACACACACAATGTACACACACTGTGTACACACACACAGTGTACACACACAATGTACACTCACTCACTGTGTACACACACACAGTGTACACACACAATGTACACACACTGTGTACACACACACAGTGTACACACACAATGTACACTCACTCACTGTGTACACACACACAGTGTACACACACAATGTACACACACTGTGTACACACACACAGTGTACACACACAATGTACACTCACTCACTGTGTACACACACACAGTGTACACACACAATGTACACTCACTCACTGTGTACACACACATAGTGTACACACACAATGTACACTCACTCACTGTGTACACACACATAGTGTACACACATAGTGTACACACACACACAGTCTACACACTCACTGTGTACACACAGTGTACACACACAATGTACACTCACTCACTGTGTACACACACACAGTGTACACACACAGTGTACACTCACTCACTGTGTACACACACATAGTGTACACACACAGTGTACACACACAATGTACACACACACTCACTGTGTACACACACACACAGTGTACACACACAATGTACACACACTGTGTACACACACACAGTGTACACACACAATGTACACTCACTCACTGTGTACACACACACAGTGTACACACACAATGTACACTCACTCACTGTGTACACACACATAGTGTACACACACAATGTACACTCACTCACTGTGTACACACACATAGTGTACACACATAGTGTACACACACACACAGTCTACACACTCACTGTGTACACACAGTGTACACACACAATGTACACTCACTCACTGTGTACACACACACAGTGTACACACACAGTGTACACTCACTCACTGTGTACACACACATAGTGTACACACACAGTGTACACACACAATGTACACACACACTCACTGTGTACACACACACACAGTGTACACACACACACAGTGTACACACACAGTGTACACTCACTCACTGTGTACACACACATAGTGTACACACACAGTGTACACACACAATGTACACACACACTCACTGTGTACACACACACACAGTGTACACACACAATGTACACACACACTCACTGTGTACACACACATAGTGTACACACACACACAGTCTACACACTCACTGTGTACACACACATAGTGTACACACACAGTGTACACACACAATGTACACACACACTCACTGTGTACACACACACACAGTGTACACACACACACAGTGTACACACACAGTGTACACTCACTCACTGTGTACACACACATAGTGTACACACACAGTGTACACACACAATGTACACACACACTCACTGTGTACACACACACACAGTGTACACACACAATGTACACACACACTCACTGTGTACACACACATAGTGTACACACACACACAGTCTACACACTCACTGTGTACACACACATAGTGTACACACACAGTGTACACACACTCACTGTGTACACACAACAATGTCCACGTCGTAGTTGCTGAGCTCACGCACCCAAGGGGTCTCTGTTCAAGAGATGGAGCAATGGAAATTTAATCTAAATAAACTTAAACTCCAATCCAGCTCTGTGACGTCACACTCCACCACGCTCTTGTGCGTGACGTCACCTCCGCGATGGTCACTGCTGAATCTGTGGGAGGGGAGTGTCTTGTATCCCGGAAGTGACGTCATGTCACTTTCTGCTGCCGCGTGACGTCACGAGGTAACAGGAAGCTGCCCGCTCCGCGCTTTATCTGAAATCTGAGGTGATGAATTCTTGTGGTTGTTGTGATTGTTGTTGTGGTTGTTGTTGTTGTTTACCAAGGTAGAGCCTCTCGTAGGGATGTCAATTGAGCAGCATTGGAATCGATGTCCACGTTGGAACATCACAAGGCGCGGCCTGGCCACGCGGGGCCTTGCCTCCTGCCCTCGCCTGAGTTAGTTAGTTTGTCTTCACGCGGCTCGCCACTTTGTTACTCTGTTTTATTGTTACAGTGAGGGGACAAGTATTTGATCCCCTGCTGATTGTGTACGTTTGCCCACTGACGATGAAATGATCAGTCTATAGTTTTAATGGTAGGTTTATTTGAACAGTGAGAGACAGAATAACAACAACAAAATCCAGAAAAACGCGTCAAAATGTTATAAATTGATTTGCATTTTAATGAGGGAAATAAGTATTTGACCCCCTCTGCAAAACATGACTTAGTACTTGGTGGCACAACCCTTGTTGGCAATCACAGAGGTCAGACGTTTCTTGTAGTTGGCCACCACCAGGTTTGCACACATCTCGGGAGGGATTTTGTCCCACCACTCCTCTTTGCAGATCTTCTCCAAGTCATTAAGGCTTCGAGGCTGACGTTTGGCAACTCGAACCTTCAGCTCCCTCCACAGATTTTCTATGGGATTAAGGTCTGGAGACTGGCTAGGCCACTCCAGGACCTTAATGTGCTTCGTCTTGAGCCACTCCTTTGTTGCCTTGGCCGTGTGTTTTGGGTCATTGCCATGCTGGAATACCCATCCACGACCCATTTTCAATGCCCTGGCTGAGGGAAGGAGGTTCTCACCCAAGATTTGACGGTACATGGCCCCGTCCATCGTCCCTTTGATGCGGTGAAGTTGTCCTGTACCCTTAGCAGAAAAACACCCCCAAAACATAATGTTTCCACCTCCATATTTGACGGTGGGGATGGTGTTCTTGGGGTCATAGGCAACATTCCTCCTCCAAACACGGCGAGTTGAGTTGATGCAAAAGAGCTCCATTTTGGTCTCATCTGACCACAACACTTTCACCCAGTTGTCCTTTGAATCATTCAGATGTTCATTGGCAAACTTCAGACGGGCATGTATATGTGCTTTCTTGAGCAGCGGGACCTTGCGGGCGCTGCAGGATTTCAGTCCTTCTCGGCGTAGTGTTACCAACTGTTTTCTTGGTGACTATGGTCCCAGCTGCCTTGAGATCATTGACAAGATCCTCCCGTGTAGTTCTGGGCTGATTCCTCACCGTTCTCATGATCATTGCAACTCCACGAGGTGAGATTTTACATGGAGCCCCAGGCCAAGGGAGATTGACAGTTCTTTTGTGTTTCTTCCATTTGCGAATAATCGCACCAACTGTTGTCACCTCACCAAGCTGGTTGGCGATGGTCTTGTAGCCCATTCCAGCCTTGTGTTGCTCTACAATCTTGTCCCTGACATCCTTGGAGAGCTCTTTGGTCTTGGCCATGGTGGAGAGTTTGGAATCTGATTGATTGCTTCTGTGAACATGTGTCTTTTATACAGGTAACAAGCTGAGATTAGGAGCACTCCCTTTAAGAGTGTGCTCCTAATCTCAGCTCTTTACCTGTATAAAAGACACCTGGGAGCCAGAAATCTTTCTGATTGAGAGGGGGTCAAATACTTATTTCCCTCATTAAAATGCAAATCAATTTATAACATTTTTGACATGCGTTTTTCAGAATTTTGTTGTTGTTATTCTGTCTCTCACTGTTCCAATAAACCTACCATTAAAATTATAGACTGATCATTTCTTTGTCAGTGGGCAAACGTACAAAATCAGCAGGGGATCAAATACTTTTTCCCTCACTGTAGATAGAAAATCATGAAAAAAATGAATTAAATAAAATGATAAAATAAAACACTAATGTAGACTGTAGCGTGGTTCTAATCAGTGTGAGTGTATAGCCATGGCAGTCTATAATTTAGACTTATTCTGGTTCTATCAATGATTGCCTGGCAGCCCTTTGATTGGTGGAGACCCGCCACAGGAGCTGTTATTTTCTCTTGCATTAACATTAGCTGGCCCGCCCATGCTGCTGACACATTTGGGCTATGCCCATCTCTAAACCTCTATAAATGGTTTGCCTTTAGAGGCTAACCCCCCTTCTCTTGATGACTGCTTGTGTTGCGATTGAAACATTGTTTTTTTTTTATTACCCAAAGAACCAGAATAAGTCTACATTATAGACTGCCATAGTGCTCAATTTAATAACCATTGCTACAGTCTACATTATAGACTGCAAATACGCTCACTAGCTTAAAAACCAGGCTACATTTTCCTGGTTCTTTCGGTAAAGTCACGTAGAAGGGAAGTCTGTCGAGGCGACAGCGTCTGAATGACGCTGTCGCCTCGACAGACCTGGTTTTCACCTGAGGACGGCTGCTTGCGTTGTGGCCGAAACGTCGTGAGAATTGTTTTATTATGTTTTATTTTTATTATTTTATTACTTCCCTTCTACGTGACTTTACCGAAAGAACCAAGAAGATGAATCCCTGCAGTCACGAAAGCTTTAAATCGAAATTTAACCAGGCTACACTTGAGTTGTGGGTTAACGGCCAACAGGACGTGGTCGCAGGCTACAAGGGACTGGGAATGAGGTTTCTCGGTGGTGGTTTGCCTGCGGCTTGCTGCTTCTCTCCACGATCGGGCGAGGAGACCGGTAACCCGCGAGCCGGTCGAGGTGATAATTGTTTTTTTACCCTTCTATCTGGCAACAAAACTGACACTTTTTTTTACAAGGAGTCATGTTTGCATAGACCACAATACCTGTGGTCGTAATGCAAACAAAAAACATAACTCTGATAATGTATGCACTGTCCTTGAAGTTGATTGGTCCACACCCGAGACTGCTTTCCTTAAGAGCCTAGTCTCACATGGTGTTGGACCAGATGACGCCAAAAAGCGCACAACTCAAAGACAATGCACCATCAGAGTATGAGAGCTCGGGGTAAGCATTTACACCATTGGAACCTCATTTGCCAGTAAAAAATATGATAATTGGTTTTTTACCCTTCTATCTGGCAACAAAACTGGTGTAGATGCTTAACCCGAGCTCTCATACTCTGATGGTGCATTGTCTTTGAGTTGTGCGCCTTTTGGCATCATCTGGTCCAACACCATGTGAGACTAGTCTCTAAGGAAAGCTGTCTCGGGTGTGGACCAATCAACTTCAAGGACAGTGCATTCATTATCAGAGTTATGTTTTTGTTTGCATTATGACTGCAGGTATTGTGGTCTATGCAAACATGACTCCTTGTGAAAAAAAAGGTGTCAGTTTTGTTGCCAGATAGAAAGGTAAAAAAAACAATTATCATATTTTTTACCGGCAAATGAGGTTCCGGTCGAGGTGGTTCAGGGCACCCAGCGGGGATGCCCCCCCCACCTCCACCAGTAGACTCCCCACGCAAACTCTACCGAGCAAAGACCGGCCAGCCAGGGACATGCCGTTGACCTCGCTCGGCTGTCCTGGGAATGCTTGGGGATTCCCTGGAAAGGGTTATTCTTTGGTTCTTTCGGTAAAGTCACATCTAAAGATAAAATAATAAATTAAATAATAGCATATTACGACGTTTCGATTGCAACACAAGCAATCATCATCAGGCATAAAAGAAATAGCAACAAAAATCTAACTAGAAAACTATAGACAGACACACAAGCAGACAGACATCACAAGGACACAGAGAGAGAACATATATCGGCACAAAGAGAGAGGTCGTTTCTGTGACGGGGCCTTAAATATAGAGAGGGGGGCGGGGGCGGAGAGAGGGAGGGGGCAGAGAAAAAATTAGCATATCAATGAGTGGACGGCAACGTGATGCTGCAAGTAAGATGACGACGCGGCACGGCAACGCAAGCTTGAAAATCAGGAGAAAGACACTAAAATTAAATACTCTTAGGTTTTTTCGGTAAAGTCACGTAGGTAAAAAGTTTAAATTAATAAAAGTAAAATTAAAAAAATTCACGACGTTTCGGAGGCAACACAAGCCTCCGTCTTCAGGTGGAACCGTCACAGCCACGACAGTTGTATCAAGTAAATGAGAGATCACAAGAAATACTACCCCGTATAGCTATTTCAGCTCTTGCTACATCCGCATGTATGTGTCCTATGCCTCCTGAGGGCTACATCATTCTGAGAGTTTGGTGAGGACACAGCGGCTGCTGTGTCCTCACCGAACTCTCAGATTGATGTAGCCCTCAGAGGCATAGAAATAGCTATACGGGGTAGTATTTCTTGCAATCTCTCATTTACTTGATACAGCTGTCGTGGCTGTGACGGTTCCACCTGAAGACGGAGGCTTGTGTTGCTTCCGAAACGTCGTGAATTTTTTATTTTGTTTTATTTTACTTTCATTAATTTAAAATTGTTACCTACGTGACTTTACCGAAGAAACCTAAGAGTATGAATCCTTGCAGTCACGAAAGCTTCAAATCTAAAATTAAATAACCTAGTAAAATTAAGATGGAAAGGGTTAGTTTGCCGCCGGGGGCAAGGAACGTCTGCGCCGCCCTGACTCGACGTAGACGAAGCGGATCGAGCAACGAGCATCTTATCTGACAGGCACTATTGTACTTCACCGAGTGTTAACATCCCTCACGTTTAACAGTACTCTTTATTGTCAGCCAACACTGGTATAAACATGGGCATTTCCGCTCCTTTTCTATTATGTACATCCACAGTTACTTGCGCAACACGTCCCTGACCACGAGTCCATTCATCCCACAGTGACTTGCGCACTAACAGCATAACAATGAGCGGCTTAATTGTATCTAATTCATTTACCCACCCAGCAGTATAACAAAAGCAGTAATTGACCACCTCACAACCCCTCCTCCCCCGCTGCCCTTCCTGGCTCCTCCCCCCTCAACCACTATATAAGGTAAAGATATTTTGCTGTGACGGTTTCACCTGAAGACGAAAGCTTGTGTTGCCTCCGAAACGTCGTGATTTTTATTGTTTTATTTTTATTACTTTTAATTTCATTTTTACCTACGTGACTTTACCGAAAGAACTAAGAGTATCACAAAAATAGTCGGTTTATCTTGTGTGCGGGGCTAGTGATGACCAGTTGCAGCAAGAAGACCTGCGAGAATAGGACCCTGGACCCCCCTAGCTTTGCCGTCCTTTTAAGGCAGAAGCTCTGCGAGGCCAGTGGTGGACCCTGGGTCTCCCGAAGGACATTGTAGCTGGAGGACCTGGAGCGCAGCCGGGGTAGGCACGCTACGGAGGAGGCGTATAATATACCGAGTGGAAGTACTCGAGATAAACTGTACGAGGAGTTGATGTTTAGTAGTTTGGGCGCGTGTGTATAATAAAGACATGACCCCTACAAAGTGTCTCCGGAGAAAACACTACATTGGTGTCAGAAGTGACTACGAATTCGCGCCACACAAAGTACCTGGAAGATCGATACAAGAAGCAGAGTTCAACGTACCGGGACGCCAAGGGATGAGGCACGGGACGTGCCGCTGCCTCCTGCATTCCTCTGTGCCTCGATACTGACGTGCAGACGGTGTGGATATTTGTCTTTTCTGTCTGCAACTGACGCTTCCTCTGACGCTTCCTCTGCAGAATTGGTCTGATGGAGCAAAGGCGCTCAGCACAGCTCGGTACGGCAAGTCAACAATGCGACCAGCGTGCATACAGCACGGAGCGGACTGGAAATTTGACACAGCACCAGAGAACTCGCACAAGAGAGAAACCCTTCAAGTGCAGTGTGTGTGACAAGACATTTGCATGGCCATCAGTTCTTAAGAACCACCAGATAACACACACGAGAGAGAAACCCTTCAAGTGCAGTGTGTGTGACAAGGCATTTTCACAGTCATATTATCTTAAAAAACACCAGAGAACTCACACAGGAGAGAAACCCTTCAAGTGCAGTGTGTGTGACAAGGCATTTTCACAGTCATATAATCTTAAAAAACACCAGAGAACTCACACCGGAGAGAAACCCTTCAAGTGCGCCGTGTGTGACAAGGTATTTGCATGGCCATCAGTTCTTCAGACACACCAGAGAACACACATGGGAGAGAAACCTTTCAGGTGCATTCTATGCGGGAAGGCGTTTGCACAGTCCCCACATCTTCAAGTACACCAGAGAACACACACGGGAGAGAAACCCTTCAAGTGCACCGTGTGTGGGAAGGCATTTGCATGGCCATCAGTTCTTCAGACCCACCAGAGAACACACACAGGAGTGAAACCCTTCAGGTGCACGATGTGCAGGAAGGCGTTTACACATTTATCAAATCTGAAAAGACACCAGAGAACACACACGGGAGAGAAACCCTTCAAGTGCAGTGTGTGTGGGATGGCATTTTCACAGTCATCTGTTCTTAAAAATCACCAGAGAACACACACAGGAGAGAAACCCTTCAAGTGCAGTGTGTGTGGGAAGGCATTTTCATGGTCATCTTTTCTTAAAAAACACCAGAGAACACACACAGGAGAGAAACCCTTCAGGTGCATTCTGTGCGGGAAGGCGTTTGCACAGTCACCAAATCTTCAAATACACCAGAGAACACACACGGGAGAGAAACCCTTCAAATGCAGTGTGTGTGGGAAAGCGTTTGTACAGTTACCACATCTTAGAGTACACCAGAGAACACACACGGGAGAGAAACCCTTCAAGTGCACTCTGTGCGGGATGGCATTTGCACAATCACCAAATCTTAGAGTACACCAGAGAACGCACATGGGAGAGAAACCCTTCAGGTGCAACCTGCGGGAAGGCGTTTGCACATTCATCAAATCTTCAAGTACACCAGAGAAGACACAAGCATCAGAAGATCTGCAAAGAGTGGAGTCTGAAATCAGCTTGTGAAAGTCAAAGTGCCGAAATGAGCCCATCACTCATGAAACAAGAACCGGAGGAAAATTCCAGCTTTGGACACTTAAAGGTATCGAGGTGGAATTTGAAGAGGTGAAGTTGGAATGTGAAGAAGTGATGGTGAAGAGTGAAGAAGTGAAGGTAAAATGTGAAGATGAAGATTAAACTCCAAAATCGGACCTTCACATCGATGGAGGCAACGTGAAGCAGGAAGAGAATTCTGACTGTGAGGCAACTCCCAGAAGTTTGTGGAGGTGTGAGTGGACTTCATAGACAATACAAAGTGAAATGTTTACCCGGTAGATGTGTAAGCTTGAGACGATGTCGCTCCAATAGATGCACCTTTGTCACAGGCCTTTAATGAAAATAACGTGAAGTTGAACACTCAGTTCCTAGGTTCAACCTGCAGGGTAAGAGCGGCCAGTCTTTGTGGACCTGTGTGTTGGGTAGATCCCTGACCAGCAGCGAGAGGCAACAAGCCCCCAAGCATTCACGATGTTTAGATATTGCTACATTTTGACTTGGACGCCAGCATGCAATGGCCTCGTGTTGAATGACATAATAGTATGTTTTACATCCACTGTTAGGCAGACAGTGCATTTTTTTAAAAATAGCTTCTTAATAAGATGTTATCTGATGCAGTATATTTCACTGCAGTAATGAAATTTTGTTAAAATGCCCGTCAATTTAGAATGAACACTTATCTGATTTTGTGTGTACATGCAACATTTTATTTACAAGGGTCAAACATTGAATAAGTGATGTTAGGACAAACTGTGTGTTTTTGTAAGTAACCTGTACAGATAACTCAGGTGAGACCCGTTGATTTGTGATACAGGTCAAAGGGTATTTTTGTGTTTCGGGAAGTATCTGTCTCTGGAGCAACTCATTGTCTTTGAAATAGGGAGCACACTCGAATCATCCGTCAGTTACAAGGCGTACCGCTTAAAAGTTACACGTAGAGGAGATACATTCTCTACAACACGAATTATAATTTTGTATTACGTGTTGACAGATTTAGTCAAACTAGGGCGAGAAATAGTCCTTGCTGATTCACATCTGGAGGTTAGTAGCAAGTCCAGCTGCTGTTGAGACGCTGCGCACCAGTAAGGGTCACCAGGTGGCTTGCACTGAATCAGTGAAGCGCTCCCAGAAGGCCGTGATGATTACAGTTTAAAACATGCCTTTGTTTCGTGGAGAGAACGATAAATGAAATATGTAAAGTCTGGATTCTTTCATAGCAAAGGAGGTAATTTTAAGAACACATTTGAAATGAATTTTTTTACAATCTTGTATTCAGTTACAAGGCAGAGCACATTTAGTAGATACATTCTACACAACGCTAATTAGGATTTTGTATGACGTCTTATGTTGGTGAACTAGGACAAGAAATGGTCCTTACTGATTCACGTCTGGATGTTGACAACCGTGGGTTGAAGCAGGCCGGGCTGCTGGTGAGACGCTGAGCACCAATAATGGTCCCCAGGTGGCTTGCACTGAATCAGCGATGCACTCCCAGAAGGCCGTGATGATTATAGTTTGTGTTTAAACTGTGGCATTGTTTCACCTGTGCCATTGTTTCAACTGTGCCATTGTTTCGACTGTGGCATTGTTTCGACTGCGGCATTGTTTCAACTTGGCATTGTTTCAACTTGGCATTGTTTCGACTGTGCCATTGTCTTGACTGTGGCATTGTTTCGACTATGCCATTGTTTCGACTATGCCATTGTTTCAACTGTGCCATTGTTTCACCTGTGCCATTGTTTCAACTGTGCCATTGTTTCAACTGTGCCATTGTTTCGACTGTGCCATTGTTTCGACTGTGGCATTGTTTCAACTGTGCCATTGTTTTGACTGTGCCATTGTTTTGACTGTGGCACCGAGAGAATGAACCAGCGGCCGCTGCGTTGCAAGTTGAGTGTGCAGAACCACTGCACCACACCCCAGAAACCACTGCACCTCAACCCCCCACAAACCACTGCACCACAACTCTGGCCATTGACCGAGCAACCCAACGATGCTACCAGCTCCCTCCGCAGGACAATGTGTTCACACTGCGACTGCACGCAGAGGTGAGGCAATAGCTACAGGTCTAGGCATGTGTGACGTGTAAGTGTTGGCCGACCGTCATTCTCTGTTAGACATTAGGGACGCCTAAGATGTGACGTGCGTTTTTGTCCAGCCTGCTCGTGTTGACGTCCAGTGTGACACAGACAATGTACCGTGCTGTAGATTGCAACGAAAGTCACTGACGACAATCTACCAACAGGAAATAAACATTTGCAAAGTCACTTGTTGTTCAGTCTTATGTATGTGGTTGCATCAACAATGATTTAATATGCTCTGTTTTTCTGTGTGCGCATATGTATAGTGCACACGTGTGCGTGACGTCAGGTGTGCCGTTCAGTGCGATGACGTCACGTCTCCTAGGGTACTTAAGGGAGACCCCGTGACATGAGCGGAGTCACCGTGGTAACAGAGTAAGCAGGGTGAAGAGGGAACCAGGGGTAGAGAGAGGGATCGAGTGGTGAGTCTGGGGAGAAGCCGGTGGTAGCCGTAGAGGCGCTTCTCTCTCCGCTCGGTGTAGTCGGCAGAGTCCCCGATCCGACACGAGAGAGAGACCGGAGCCAGCCGGCAGGGACCCGCACTCAGAGTAGGACCCCCCTAGCTCCTGGGAGTTGTGCACCCTGCTGTGTGTGTTAGTGTCACTAACAGCTTCAATAGACCCTGGGAGTTGTATACCCTGCTGTGTGTGTTAGTGTAACAGCTTCAATAAACCCTGGGAGTTGTGTACACTGCTGTTTGTGTTAGTGTCACTAACAGCTTCAATAAACCCTGGGCGGTTGTGTACACTGCTGTGTGTGTGTTAGTGTCACTAACAGCTTCAATAAACCCTGAGAGTTGTGTACACTGCTGTGTGTATGAAATAGCAACAAAAAATATAACCAGAAAACTATAGACAGACAAATAAGCAGACAGATATCACCAAGATACATAGAGTAACACAGGCACAGAGAGGGAGATCGTCTCTGTGGCGTGGCCTTAAATAGACAGAGGGGGGGGGCGGAGGTGTGGGAGCCGTTGGCCCCCGGGGTCCCTCCCGCCTGCATCCCCTATTTCGTTTATGTTACTCCACCTCCCTATTACCCGCTATGGTTTCGCCGGCATTCGAACGCGACGCCCGTACTGTTACAGCCTCGCGCTGCGCTCCCACGCTGCGAGCATACGTGCGCACAGCATCATCAATCAAACGCTACACTCCCCCTCTTTACACCGCTACGTGCAGCTCTCGCACACTGCGAGCGTGTGCCCGTCTATAGCCCTGTGCGGCACTCGCCTCCACGTCGAATAACCACGTTACCAATGCGCATCCGTATCCGACCCGTAACGGACGTATGCGCACTCACGCACACAGCTCCCCGCGGCACTCACTCACCACTGAATACTCGCGTTATGATCGCGCATCTGTATCACACACGGGGTGAACACACGCGACACCCACTCTTGCGCCGCCCTGCGCAGCGCTCGCCGCCTGCTGGCCGCTCACGTTATGATCGCGCACCTGGGGTACGCCGATTACGCACGCCGCGAGCTTACGCATACACAGTACCACACGCGTTCACACTTATAATACGAGATCACACGAGGCCACGATCAGCTGTTAATGATTTATTGTCTGCTACCCGGGACTGGTTGTTGAGTCAGTATGAATCGACGAGGCTGCCTACTCTACCATCCCGGGACCTATTCCCTATTTATCGTTCACGAAATACTTTTACCTCCTTACTCACGGTTTGAGGCACTCGACGTTCCGTGGATTTTCCTCGCTGCTTGCCTCGACACGTCGCACGGACGTCCGGAGGGCAGAGCTGGGGGCCGTCTTGGACGCTGGCTTCTCGGAGTAAGAGAGAGCTCTACCTCGCTACGCTCCCTTTTATCCTAATTCCCCGGACTCAGGCCCCTACCCCCTTCCCACGTACCGTGGGCCTTCGATATGCTAATCGGATGTTCCGCGAGTTAATTCCTTTCTCACGCATGCCTTTGTTATTGCAGATTATGCGGCGGCGTCCATTACAAAGGTGCGCCGTGGGAATTTGTGCACGGCTGCCCGCGTGACCCCGCTCTCCCGATTATTCATACTAACAGCCTTATCCTTTAACTCCCCTAACAATGGTGCCTGCGTGCCCGAGCGTAATTATGCCGTCCCTCCGCTGCCTGTGCGGGGGTGCCTGATTATGCAGTTCAGATGCGCTGCGTGTTTTCTAATGATGCTCCTCCATCACAATGCTTATTCCCTCTGCCTGCCCCGTCGATACTCGCGTGTGTGGGGGGAAATGCGCCTCAACCGCGGTGGCCGAATGCCCCACGCCGCGACCACACCATATTAAGGCCGATCGCAGCGCCGCGGCGCAACGTAGCACGGGGGAGGTCATCCAATTCCCTGATCGCCGGAAACCGTGAGAGTTAATCCCGATAAGGGTTTCTCGGATAAAAACCGGTCAGCCAGGTGACCTCCCCTCGGAGCTCTATGGGGGGGAAATGCGTGCGGGTGTGTTCGTGTGAGGTGAGGTGAGGGGGACGCGGGGTTGGCTCTGTTGCTTGGTGGTGGCGAGGTCGGGGATTTGGGCGCCTGCCGAACGGCTTCGTGGCGGCGGCATCACACAGCCAGCTATGGCTGCAGGGTTTTGGTAGTACATGTTGTTTATGTCGTTTATTGTGAAAATTCCGTCACAGCTCCTATGATTGCTTTTTCATTGCTTTCACGGCTTTATTTTGGTGATTTCGAAAAGTGTATTGGTTTAGCCATGTTTGTGTTGTTGTAGTACAGAGTTAGACTGATGGCCTTAATCTAAGCTGTCTTGTGCTTGTTGTTGTTGACTTGCATCCCACTGGGATGTTTGCACACAGTGTTGGTGTGTAACGGTGCTTTCTCTGCAATATTTTGCTGTCTTTTCTTGGATTTTCTGTTTGCACATCGTCACTTTAAGATGTTTTCTTGTTCATGTTTTTGTTTTTTGTTTGTTGCGGTTGCACCAGATTCAAGAGCCGAATGGCTCACAGGGCTATACGGAAAGACGATTTTAAAGTGGCGGTTTTTTCTTAACGTCAGCACCACGGACAGTGATTCCACACCTGGTGATGATCGCTTGTGTTGCAGTCGAAACGTCGTGCGGATTTTGTTGTTTTATATTTTATTATTTCCCTTCTACGTGACTTTACCGAAAGAACCAAGAATATGAATCCCTGCAGTCACGAAAGCTTCAAATCAAAATAAAAAATGTAGTTTATAGTTTAGTTTTGAAAGAATCTCACGGCCTTCGCCGCATAAACCCGTCGGCGTTGGTGACAAATGTCGCTGCAAAGACATGAAACGAATCCGCGACGGAATGAATGATCGATTATGTTAATGATCTATCGTGTTCATGATCGATTGTCAATGCGGAAGAAAGCCAATCGGCGTCAAGGGGGGAGAGGCTCAGGTGGGAGGGGTCAGTTTGTCCATCCAGACATCACGTGACGGGGGACGCTGTTTGTCGATTTGAAAAATGTTTTATTCAAAACGCCGCAGCTCAATCCGAGCTCCAACAAATAAGACGCCGGTAAATAAACATGTCGCAGTTCATACGTGTTGACACAAATAAGACAACGGTAAATAAACATGTCGCAGTTCAATCCGAGCTCGATCCGTGCTCGAACACACAGACACAGGCAGAGCCGGCCCAGCCACTAAGCGACCCTTGCAATTGCAAAGGGCCCCGTGGCCAGCAGAGGGCCCCCTAGAGTCACTGCTAGCGAGTGGGTGAAAAAAATCATACATCAAAGGGGCCTCCAACCAAATTTTGCTTAGGGCCCCCAAAGGTCTAGGGCCGGTTCTGGACACAGGGACAGGTGAATTCAAATGTTCGACCTGAGCTCAAACACAAAAGACACATGGTGATGATGGTGGTGGTGGTGACGATGGTTGTGATGTTGATGATGGTGGTGACGATGGTTGTGATGTTGATGATGGTGGTGGTGATGATGGTGGTGACGATGGTTGTGATGTTGATGACGGTGGTGGTGATGATGATGGTGGTGGTGATGGTGGTGATGTTGATGACGGTGATGATGGTGATGATGACGATGATTGTGATGTTGATGACGGTGGTGGTGGTGATGATGATGATGGTGATGATGATGGTGATGATGATGGTGGTGATGTTGGGTGGTGGTGATGATGATGGTGGTGACGATGGTTGTGATGTTGATGATGGTGATGGTGATGATGACGATGGTTGTGATGATGATGATGGTGGTGATGGTGATGTTGGATGGTGATGATGATGATGGTGGTGACGATGGTTGTGATGTTGATGACGGTGGTGGTGGTGGTGGTGATGATGATGATGGTGGTGATGATGATGATGGTGGTGATGGTGATGTTGGATGGTGGTGATGATGATGGTGGTGGTGACGATGGTTGTGATGTTGATGACGGTGGTGGTGATGATGATGATGGTGGTGGTGATGATGATGATGGTGGTGATGATGATGATGATGATGGTGGTGATGATGATGGTGGTGATGGTGGTGGTGGTGACGATGGTTGTGATGTTGATGATGATGGTGGTGATGATCATGGTGGTGGTGGTGATGATGATGGTGGTGGTGATGATGATGATGGTGGGGATGATGGTGGTGGTGGTGGTGATGGTGGTGGTGACGATGGTTGTGATGTTGATGACGGTGATGATGGTGATGATGACGATGATTGTGATGTTGATGACGGTGGTGGTGATGATGATGGTGGTGATGATGATGATGATGATGGTGGTGATGGTGATGTTGGATGTTGATGATGATGGTGATGATGGTGGTGACGATGGTTGTGATGTTGATGACGGTGGTGGTGATGATGATGATGGTGGTGATGGTGATGTTGGATGGTGATGATGATGGTGATGATGGTGGTGACGGTGGTGGTGGTGATGATGATGGTGGTGATGATGATGGTGGTGGTGATGATGATGGTGGTGGTGATGATGATGATGATGGTGGTGATGATGGTGGTGGTGGTGGTGGTGATGGTGGTGGTGACGATGGTTGTGATGTTGATGACAGCGATGACGACGGTGGTGGTGGTGATGATGGTGGTGACGATGGTTGTGATCTTGATGACGGTGGTGGTGGTGATGATGGTGGTGACGATGGTGGTGATGTTGATGACGGTGATGATGGTGATGATGACGATGATTGTGATGTTGATGACGGTGCTGACGATGACAGCGATGACGACGGTGGTGGTGGTGATGATGGTTGTGGTGATGATGGTGATGATGATGATGGTGGTGACGATGTTGATGACGGTGGTGGTGATGATGATGGTGGTGATGATATTGGATGGTGATGTTGGTGGTGGTGGTGGTGATGTTGGTGGTGGTGGTGATGATATTGGATGGTGATGATGCTGGTGGTGGTGGTGATGTTGGATGATGATGATGATGGTGGTGGTGATGATGTTGGTGATGATGGTGGTGGTGATGATGATGGTGGTGGTGGTGATGTTGGATGGTGATGATGGTGGTGGTGGTGATGATGATGATGGTGGTGGTGGTGGTGATGTTGGTGTTGGTGGTGGTGGTGAGGAGGAACCCGCACCACCGCCACCTCGTCACTGGCCGTACATCTCAACCTGTGACTGCGCCTGGGGCTCTGGACAGCACCACCGCGTGGTCACCGTCCACACTCCTCCTCCTCCTCCAAATCCCTCCTCTTCCGACTCTTTCGAGCAAGCGTAACGAAGCGCACAAATAGAGAGGACGAAGAAGAGGGGGAGGACGATGATGATGACCCATGGCAGCCCACGTCCTGATGCCTCTGCTTCCTGCGCTCCTCCTGCGACTGGAGAGAAAAAGAGAGAGCGAGAGAGCGAGAAAGTGAGTGAGAGAGTGAGTGAGCGAGAGAGTGAGTGAGCGAGAGAGCGAGTGAGAGAGCGAGTGAGAGAGCGAGAGAGTGAGAGAGCGAGCGAGAGAGCGAGTGAGAGAGTGAGCGAGCGAGAGAGCGAGCGAGAGAGCGAGAGAGCGAGCGAGCGAGAGAGTGGAGAGAGCGAGAGAGCGAGCGAGCGAGAGAGTGGAGAGAGCGAGAGAGCGAGCAAGAGAGCGAGCGAGCGAGAGAGTGGAGAGAGCGAGAGAGCGAGCGAGAGAGCGAGCGAGCGAGCGAGAGAGTGGAGAGAGAGCGGAGAGAGAGAGAGTGCTGGTGGTATGTGAGAGAGAGAGAGAGAGACTCAGCGTCATCGCCTCCCGCCGCCCCGTTACCTTCCACCGTGACCTTGTTGAGGGGTCGCGACCTCCCCAGGCCCGTGGGCACGGGGCGTGGTGGCGACCAGGTGACGCGGCGCTCACAGCCGTCCACGCTCCACGTGGCCCCGCTGGAGATCGCCGTCCCGGCCTGAGGGCGGTGGGGGGGACACGGTGGGGTCACGGTGGGGGGGGGGGGGGCGGTGAGGGGGGGGGGGTGGGGGACACGGTGGGGGTCACGGTGGGGGGGGAGGTCACGGTGGGGGGGGGTCACGGTGGGGGGGGGTCACGGTGAGGGGGGGGGGTCACAGTGGGGGGGGGGGTCACGGTGGAGGGGTGATGGTGACACTGACGGGGTACCTCTCTCCACTTGTGGGTGGCTATCCCGGCGGACGAGGTGGCGCTGGTCACCTGCACGATGGCGGTGGTGGTGGTGGCGCTGGTGGTGGCGCTGGTGCTGGTGCTGGTGGTGGTGGCGCTGGTGCTGGTGGTGGTGGTGGTGGTGCTGGTGCTGGTGGCACTGGTGTTGAGCAGCTTCACGTCGTGCGCGTCTGGCGAGGAAGACAGACGATGAGCGCGACGCTGGAGAGGCGCCATGCGGCTGAAAGCAAGTGGCCTCCAGACGGCGTGGGTTCGACGCCTGGGCCCGGGGCGTCTCTCCCTCTCATAGCAACAACAACAACAACAACAATGACAACAACAACGACGACGACGACGAGAACAACAATCACTCGAACGCACGACGCGCAATTCCGTCCCGGGATATCGGCGGCGTCTTAAAGAAATCCGCTCGAAAAACTTCCACCTCCCTTCGTGACGTCTCCACCTCCTCCTCCTCTGTCACAACAGACACGCGGCCTCACGCAAACTCCCCCTCCCTCTCCCCCTCTCCCCCCCGCCACTCACAGTTCACCAGCAGCTCCACGCTGGCGCTGAGAGGTCCCCGGACGCCGCGGACGCGGCAGCCGTAGGTGCCGCTGTGGCCGCCGCGGGTGACGGCGGGCAGGGTGAGCGTGTCCCCCCCCGCTGTGGCCGCGTGGCCGTAGTCCACCCACGTCGGGGAGCTCTGACGGGCGGGGGGGGGCGCGGGGAGGGGGGGAGCGGGGGGGGGAGGGGGGATGTCTCCCGCGGCGTCGCCATTGTGAGCCTCGTGCTGTGGGCAAACGCTCGATTTGCTGCCCCCAGCTGACAGCCGCAAGGCTGCCCCCCGTGACTGCCCCCCGTGACTGCCCCCACACTCCACCTCACACTACCACGAGCTGCAGCAATGGCCGACAGCGGCGGTGGTGGCATCGCCGCCGCCCACAACTCTCACGCTCAGCAGTCATCATCATCGTCATCATCATCATCGTCATCATCATCATCATCGTCGTCGTCGTCGTCATCATCATCGTCATCGTCATCATCATCGTCGTCGTCATCATCGTCGTCGTCATCATCATCGTCATCATCGTCATCATCATCGTCATCGTCGTCATCATCATCATCGTCATCATCATCGTCATCGTCGTCATCATCATCATCGTCATCGTCATCGTCGTCACCATCATCATCATCGTCGTCATCATCATCATCACCGTCATCATCATCATAATCATCATCATCATCGTCATCATCGCCGCCTTCTCACCCGGTAGAAGTGGACCTGGGGAGGGGGGAATCCATCAGCACGGCACCTCAACACGACCGTGTCGCCCTCCGTCACGGCGACGCGTGGAGACTCCAGGATGAGGGACACCCTCCCGGGTGGATCTACACATCCCCCACCGCCCGCAGACATTCACATTGTCCTTGAAACATGATGGCAGATTACTGCTGGTCCTTGATGAGAGACATTCCACAAGCTGTACATCGGAGATCGTCAAAGAAGAGATCGTTTATGCAGATGCAACATCACGATTGTGAATGACCTTTCAGTACATATTTTTGTTATCTTCACAATTCAATTTTTACACGGTAATATGCATTCACTCACATTAACATGCAGTCACTCTCACAACTTTGTGCTACGGCTCATTAAATGTTTGTTTCATTATTATTGTATATTGTATCTTATCTTATTCTTGTATGGATGTCTGTTTAGCTATTCGTATATGAGCATAAATTTGCTGTTTTTTATTGAAAATGTAATATTTGATATCTCAAAAACCTGATGTGATAGACAAAAACTGATGCCAGATTTGGAATCAGCACCCCAAAATAAAACCGTTGGAATACCTTATGCCAGAAAAAGTGTGTTGACCAGTGTTATCAGAGTGTGTTTTTTGTTTACATTTTGACCGCAAGTATTGTGGTTAATGCAGTTACACGAATCCTCGTAAAAAGGTTTCAGTTTTGTTGCCAGAAAAAAGGGGAAAACCCCTATTATTACTATTATTACATTTTGGTACTGGCAAACAAGGTCTAATGATGTATTTTTGTTGTCCATGTCATGCACATCCGTCTGTGGAGTGACTCATGCAGCCAGCTGTGGCTGCAGGGTTCTGGTAGTACATATTGTGAAAATTCCGTCACAGTTCCAATGATCGCTGTTTCATTGCTTTCATGGCTTTATCTTGGTGATTTCGAAAAGTGTATTGGTTTAGCCATGTTTGTGTTGTTGTAGTACAGAGTTAGACTGATGGCCTTAATCTAAGTTGTCTTGTGGTTGTTGTTGTTGGTTGTTTCACAGCGTTGGTGTACGGTGTATTTTCTGCAATATTTTCCTGTCTTTTCTTGGATTTTCTGTTTGCACTCAGTCACACATTCACTTTAAGATGTTTTCTTGTTCATGTTTTAGTTTTTTGTCTGTTGCGGTTGCACCCGATTCAAGAGCCGAATGGCTCACAGGGCTACACCTAATCAATGAACTTGAACTGTCGTGTACGCGTGTCTGTTGTGTCTGCTGTGTTCCGCCCGTACTCACAATGCACCGTCACGTGAATCGTCTCCGAGGCAACGGTCTCGCTCCGGCCGCCCGGCATGGTGTAGTTGACCACGCAGCGATACCCGGCTCCCACGTCCCGCCTCTGCAGTTGGTAGTGCAGGACGGACGTCACGGCGAAGGTGCCATCGGACTCCGTCGCCACCTTCCTCGTCACTTTCACGTCTAGCGGCGCACACACACAGACAAAGATCCCCCGCGTGGCCTTAACAGGCTGTAGGGGCAAGTGCTGTTAGCGAGTGTCACACGAGGGGGTGGGTGGCCAGCACCACGCCCTGCCGGCTTTGTCTCCGCAGTGGCGATGTTTACTCCCTGCAACACGTAGCAGTATACACTACACTATACATTACACTATACACTACACTATACACTACAATACACTATACACTACACTATACACTACACTACGCACTACACTACTATACACTACACTACTATACACTACACTATACACTACATTATACACTACACTACTATATACTACACTATACACTACACTATACACTACACTGTACACTACTATACACTACACTATACACTACTACACTACTATATACACTACACTACACACTACACTATACACTACACTACACACTACTATACACTACACTACACACTTACACTACACTATACACTACTATACACTACACTATACACTACACTACACACTACTATACACTACACACTACTATACACTACACTACTACACTATACACTACTATACACTACACTACTACACACTACACTATACACTACACTATACACTACACTATACACTACACTACACACTACTATACACTACACTACTACACTATACACTACTATACACTACTACACTACACTACTACACACTACACTATACACTACACTATCGCAGACATATTCACCGACAGATACGTGTGTAGTGCCATAGGAGGGGAGGGGCTGCTGGAGGCTCTGGGATCCGAGGCAGAGAAGCCCTCGGCGCCAGGCGCTGGGATCCCAGGCACCCCAGACAGTTAAGCCCCTTGGCGCCACCAACAGGGGGGCTGTGTGTGCTCTGTGGGATATCTGGGGGCGCACACAACCCCACCCCTCGTTGGGCACGAGGCATAAAAGGGCAGCTCCCTGGCCGATCGGGGCCAGTTGTAGCTCAAGACCCGAGACCAGCCAGCTTAGGACCCTGTACCCCCTCGTCCCGCTTGTCCTTGTAAGGGCCGGGACGCTGTGAGGGCCAGTGGTGGGACTCTGGGACTCCCGGCTCTACGTCCTTGTGAGGGCGAGTTCCGAGGAAGCCAGAGTCCAGACCCGCACCTTGGCTGGGTCGGGTTAGGTAGCCTCCCCTAGGGTAGTTGTAGCCGGAGGACCCCAGAGTGTAGCCAGAGCAGTGTACCTAGGCTGTGTACCTAGGATGTGTACCTAGGCTGTGTCGCTAGGCTGTGTACCTAGGCTGTGTACCTAGGCTGTAACAGAGTATCAGGAGTGTTGGAGTGTTGTATTGTAATAAAGAAGTTACCTCTACAAGTGTCTCCGGAACCCATTACACATTCACCAGCGGATATTCACCGACAGATACATTCACCAGCAGATCTACCTACCAGGTGATGGCCGCAGGGGCAGGGAATCCTTGTACCAGGTGATGAGGGGCTCTGGGTAAGCGTTGCGCACAAAACATTCACCGATCTGCAAGAGAGGGAAACAGACCAACACATGCAACAAAGATCCCCCGTGTAGCCTTAACAGACTGTAGGGGCAAGTGCTGTTAGCGAGCAACTATGAAGGCCAGAACGGCACACGAGAAGGTGGGTGGCCAGCACCACGCCCGGCCGCCTTTGTCTCCCCAGTGGCGATGTTTTTACGCACTGCACCAGGTATTTATTTGAGGCTGAGTCGACCTAGGGGAGGCACAGAACCTCTTAGCGCGTCGCGCCACGAACCTGGCGACCCAAGTTCGATTCCCACTCACGGCCAACATCAGTGACGATTATCTGAACCGGTTCTGAGCCTCCCCTAGGTCGACTCAGCCTCAAAGGAATACCTGGTGCAGTGTGCACACATCGCCACTAGGGAGACAAATGCAGCCGGGTGTGGTACACTACTACACTACTATACAATACACTACTATACAGTACACTACTATACACTACTATACTATTCACCACTCTACTATACACTACTATACTACACACTACACTATACACTAATATACACTACTATACTATACACTACTATACTATACCATAATATACTATACACTACTCTACTATACACTACTATACTCTACACTACTATACTATACACTACTATACCATACACTACTATACACTACACTACTATACACTACTATACTATACACTACACCACTATACACTACTATACACTACACTACTATACACTACTATACAGTACTATACACTACACTACTATACACTACACTATACACTACACTACTATACATTACACACTACCACACTACACTACTATACACTACACTACTATACACTACACTATACACTACACTACTATACACTACACTATATACTACACTACTATACACTACACTACTATACACTACACTATACACTACACTACTATACACTACACTACAATACACTACACTACTATACACTACACTACTATACACTACACTATACACTACACACTACACTACTATACACTACCACACTACACTATACACTACACACTACACTATACACTACACTATACAATACACTACACTATACACTACACTATACACTAAACTATACACTACACTATACACTACACTAGACACTACACTATATACTACACTACTATACACTACACTATACACTACACTACTATACACTACACTACTATACACTATACATTACACACTACCACACTACACTATACTACTGTAATGCGGGCGTAAACGGCCTCGCGGATATGATGTAACTGGGGGTGGAGTTAGGTCACGTGGGGGGAGAAGAGAAAGCTCTTAAGGGCGGTAACCGGAAGAGACGAGGGGAGAGTGTGAGAATAAAGACGGGAGGAGGCCACGCAGGTGGAGAGTGGCACGATCGCCACACGACGGACTCGGCACCATTGGCCAGCGGTGTCCGGGCACGGGGGAACCAGAGAGCAGCGGTGGGGCTGCAGAGAGAGCAGCTGAGAGACTGCACCAGAGGCGGAGAGGCTGAGAGGAGAGCCAGCAGCGCAGCTGTATCGGGAGCGAGGAGAAAAGGCTACGTGAGCGACGGCAGCTGCCAAGCTGGAGACGGAGAAGGCTCTGAGCGAGGGCCGTGTGGGGCAAAGTTGTAAAGAACCCAAATAAAGGACAACGGAGACAGACAGTGAAAGAGTCCTTTATTACACTGGTGTCAGAAGTTAAACGGCATGTCAAAACAGCTCAGAAGAAAGAATATTCCTGCACCATCGTCTGCTACATCATCCGACGACGACGACCTTCCTCAGGCAGTGGACCTGCCTACGATGGAGGAGGAGATCCGAGCGGGAACGAGTACGGGTCCGGGAGGTTAAGATGTCGCCGCGTCGGTGGACCCGTCCGCGCCGGAGGACGCTGACTTACGATGGAGGCAGATGGCGGAGCAGCTGGAGACCTTGAAAACCGTACTGGTGCAACTGTGCGACCTCGTCACGCCGGCGACGGCGTCGGGGAGGCCCGGGGGTGATCGGCAGGCCGCGGTCTTGCCTGCGCTGCCAGCGCCATCTGCCACGCGGCACGAAGACGCCATCTTGGGCGTGGCAAGAGAAGAACGGCGGGAAGCCGCCATCTTGCGCCCTCCGCGGTGGGGGGCCGCCATCTTGGACACGTTGCGGTGCGACGCCATCTTGAATATGCCACACGACGAGTCACCTGCAGAAGACGGCGCAGCAAGGAGTCGCAGCCGTCACTTGACAACTGTAAAAGAATTCTCCATCGGTGGCGACTGGAGTGCTTTCGCCTGCAGATTTTTGGCGGCGGTGCGCTCCGCCAGGTGGACTGACGCAGAGGCCCTGGAAGTTCTGACAACTCTTCTCGACGACGAGTCGGTGCGATTCTTCCGTTCTATAAAGGCCGAAAAAAAGAAGACCTTGAGAGGAGTTTTTGATGAGATGGCGGATGCGTACGAGCCGCCGGATGATGCTCACCGCCGGTTCGTTCAACGCCAGCGGGCACCCGAAGAATCGCCGGTGGCATACAGGGGTGCTGTCTTGGAGTTAGCCATGGCCGCATACCCGGAGACGGAGCCTGACCTACTCGAACCCCTAATTTTGGGCAAGATGCTCGAGCTGTCCAGGGATTTGGGGATCCCTATGCCGGTGTGTGGCCATGAAAAGCTGACATCCCGGGCGGCCGCGAAGTGTCTTGATGCCCAATTTAATCTACGCCGCTGGAAGCAAGTCACGGCGTGGACGGGGGGGCCCATCCTCAAGCGAGGTGCCTTGGCGTGGGATCCCAAGAAGGCGGTGTACGTTCCTGACGGGGGGGGCCCGCAGGAGCTGACAGCCGCCTCTGCGTAGTGGTCGGCCCGCGGTGGACCGGGGCCGCGATCTGCGCCGCCGACGCGGGAGCGTCGGGATGGGGGGCCTGCGGTGCGGCGCAACGACATCGAGTGCTTCCGCTGCGGTCGTAAGGGCCATTACGCCAGGGACTGCTGGGCCCGTATCCCAGGACCGCCCCAGCAGGATGCCTCGACAGCGGACGTGCCGAGAAAGGACCCTCCTGGAAAGGCAAGTCGGTGCGCACCAGACACCCGGCAAGGCTTGACACCTCATTCATCACCATTGCCACGCGATCCGGGTGTTGTTAATAACGGGAGGCCATCGACTGGGCCATGTCGCTCAGTAACGCAGTGGCGTAAATTGGCACGGCGGGTTTTCGCGGCCGCTACTGGTTCGTCCACTGTCCCGGGTTCTATACAGGGGGTTGACGTGCGCATTTTAGTGGACTCCGGTGCGTCCACGACCATTATATCGGATGTCATTTTTCATCTGTTGGGCATCCCACCAGAGGCCGTGCGTCCGGTTTACGATTCCTGCGTTGCGGCAAACGGGGGTAGCATAGGCATTGTGGGCCAGGTGGACGCTAATATATCTATCGGGGGAGTGTTGCCCTCGGGAATTGTATTGATCTCGAGGTCCCTTGCGGTTCCATGTTTGTTGGGAACTGATTTTCTGGCCAAAATGCCCATTCTAATTAGAGTTAATCAAAACTGTATCGCATTACCGGGGGGTCGAAAAATTACTTTTCTGCCGTCGCCCTGGGGGCGACCTGCCCCGGTCTGCCAGGTGCAGGCGTTGTCCGAGGTATCTGTTGATATTCCACCTGGCTCGCAGATGCTTATCCCCTTGCGATATCGGAAACCTGTACCTGGTCGGGAGGGAGCAACTGGGGTTTTGTTATCGCCGTCCGCTACCATAACGGGCGGATCGGTGCTCGTCGGGGCGCAGACTATTATCCGGCCGGACCAGCAGCCATTTTTGCAGGTGCTTAATGGGAGTACGGAAAATGTGTGTGTGCCGGCTGGAACGGTTGTGGCACATGCCACTACGGCGTTTACAGCCCAGGATTATCTGGGCCGCCGGGAGATGGTTGCCAGGGTTTCGGGCCCTGCGGCCCCAGATAATCGCTGGATCGCCGAACTGTGCGGGGAAAATTCTTCCCTTTCCGGGAAACAGCGTTCCGCGCTTCGCGCGCTATTGTTGAGTTCTTCCGATGTGTTTAGCTCCGACGATCTGGACTTGGGACGCACCTCCCTGCTTTCCCATCATATTGACACAGGGGACGCTGCTCCTATTCGGTTGAACTCGCATCGGATGAGTCCGGCGGAGCGAGATCATGTGCGAGGGGCAGTGGATGACATGTTGGCTGCGGACATAATATCTCCATCTATCAGCCCATGGGGCGCGCCTGTTGTCTTGGTTAAAAAGAAAGACGGGAAATTGCGATTTTGCGTGGATTTTCGGAAATTAAATAAAGTGTCCGTGGCAGATGCGTACCCCCTGCCGCATATGGACGATTCCCTCGATGCCTTGTCGGGGGCTAAATTCTTTTCGACGCTGGATCTCTCTTCGAGATTCTGGCAGCTTCCCTCGATGAGTCCTCGCGGGAAAAGACTGCTTTCCGTACGCCGCAGGGGTTATTTTAATTTAATTGTCTTCCGATGGGGTTGAATGCTGCCCCCGCCACATTTCAGAGGTTGATGGAACTGGTATTAACGGGGTTGCAGTGGGAGACATGTCTGATATATTTAGACGATATTATCGTCTTCAGCCGCACATTTGACGAACATTTACTGAGGTTGGAGGCGGTGTTCGCCAGGATGCGCTCCGCCAATCTGAAATTTAAACCTAAGAAATGTCACCTACTGCAACGGTCCGTGCGCTATTTGGGACATATAGTTAGTGCAGACGGGGTTGTCACGGATCCGGACAAGACGGCGTGCGTCCGTGACTGGCCAACCCCGGCCACGGTGGGGGATGTGCGTCGTTTTTTGGGGTTTGCCTCATATTATCGTAGGTTTGTTCCCAACTTTGCAACGATCGCGAGGCCTCTGCACCTCCTTACGGGTAAAGGACGGAAATTTGATTGGGGACCACCGGAGGAGGCGGCGTTTCAAGGCCTGCGCGATCGGTTGGCTACGGCGCCGACGTTGGACTATCCAGATTTTGATCACCCCTTCATTCTGGATACGGACGCGAGTGACACGGGCATTGGGGCCGTGTTGCCACAGTCCAAAGGTGGTGTGGAGCGCGTGGTGGCGTACGGTAGCTGGGTTTTGTCCCCCGCCGAAACCCGCTACTGCGTCACTCGCCGGGAACTTTTGGCTATTGTCTATTTTCTCCGCCAATTTCGACCGTATCTCTACGGCCGTTCATTTATTGTGCGCACGGATCATGCGGCTTTGCAGTATGCCCTGAAGGTGGACCAGCCATCCGGCCAGTTGGCGCGATGGTTGGACACGCTGCAGGAGTTTTCCTTCCAAATTCAACATCGGAAGGGGGTGCGTCACGCCAATGCGGACGCGTTCTCTAGGTTGCCGCAGCGATCCCCTTGCGCGTGCGCGTCGGGGACGCATAGGTGTACGCCGATCCAACAGCCCCCTCGGCCTGTTGCGTTGGCGGTCGAGGTGCCTGAGGCTCCAGAGTGGCCCGGACCGGCCGATGGCATTTTTAACCTTCCAAGGGCTGTATGGATTCGTGAACAAATGCTGGATGACTCATTGGGGACCCTGCGGAGTCGAGCTGCGAAGGAGAGTGGGGGACTGGGTTCCGGCGGTACGCCGGGAACCGCTCTCCGCGACGGACTGCTGATGTGGAGGGAAGGGTTACAGGAACGCTGGCGTCTTGTTGTACCGGCATCCTTGCGGTACGAATTGATTAGGACTCTGCATTGCGACACGCTACTACATCTGGGGGTGCAGAAGACCCTATTGACGTTGCAGCGAGATTACTTTTGGCACGGCATGACGACGGATGTCGTCGGGCACGTTCGCGCGTGTCCCGAGTGTGCCCGGCAGAAGCCGCCTAAACACCCATATGTACCACCAATACAGTCTATTCAGGTGTCTCGAGTTAATGAGCTGGTGGCGTTAGATATTTTGGGACCCTTCCCGCCATCCGCTAAGGGGAATAAATACTTGCTAGTTGGGGTGGAGTACCTCTCCCGCTGGCCGATGGCCTGGCCCTTGCCCGACCAGTCGGCGGCGTCTATTACGGACGCCTTTCTATTCGGGTACGTTATGGACAAGTGGGCGCCGGAGAGGCTCCTCACGGATCAGGGCCGAAATTTTTCTTCGAAATTGTTGGGGGAGGTGTGCGCGGCTCAGGGAACTAAAAAGATCCGGACATCCCCCTCCCACCCGCAAACGGATGGCATGGTTGAACGGCTGAATCGGACTCTGTCCGCCATGCTGTGTCACACGGTGAATGAAAAACAAGCGGATTGGGATTTGCATATCCCTGGGGTACTCTCGGCGTACCGGATGACGCCGCATGCGTCTACGGGATATTCGCCGTTTTTTCTTATGTACGGTCGCGAAAATGTGCCGCCGATGGATGTGCAGTTGGGGACAGGAGTGAGGGGACCTACTAAACCTCTTCCTGATTACATTCAGGACACCGTTCGCCGCGTCACTGAGGCGCGGGAAGGGGCCCGCATGGCAATGGCCAAAGCCTAGGCCCGGAACGAACGGTGCGCTCGACGCTCAAAGGGGAAGTGCCCCTGGAACGTGGGGGATATGGCCTGGCTGCATTGCCCGCAGGTGCGGCCAGGGACCTCCCCTAAATTACATAAACCATGGCAGGGGCCTGTTCGGCTTATCGAGGTTCCCAACCCGCAGTCTGCACGCGTTCGGTTCAGATCTCGGCGCTGGTACGTCCATACGTCTCGCTTGAAACCATATGTGGCCCCTCGAACAGATGCGTCATCTCCTGATGTTGCCTTGCCTGTTGCTGCCGACGCACCCTTGGCGGTGCCTGTTGACCCTGCAAGAGCGCCTGTCGTGCCTTTTACAGACAAACCAGCCGTGACACCGCAGGAGACAGGGGACTCTGTTCGGGGTGGGCCTACCACGGCTGCGGGGACACCGAGCCCCGCCGCCCTTCCGACCCCGCCACAGACACGATTGCGGGACACCCCAGACTCTGGTCCTTCTGGGAAACGGGACCGTGGCGTTGGCGGGCCTCCAATAGCGACAGGCAGTTTTGAACCTGTCGCTCCTAAAACCCCGTCGCGTTCTCGGTCTGCAGGGGGGCCGCCGCCCGTCCGGGACGGGCCGGCGACCCGCACGCGGTCGAAGTCCCTTACTTTTCGTTGATTGATACTGTTCTTGTTGTTATTGTTATATTTATTGTATGCTTCGTTGTCCTTGCATGTCTGATGGTTGGTGGTCGCCCGCATTACTTGTGGTTGCTTAGCCGAGGACGGCTGAAATTTTCTCCACGGGGGAGGGTGGTGTAATGCGGGCGTAAACGGCCTCGCGGATATGACGTAACTGGGGGAGGGGTTAGGTCACGTGGGGGGAGAAGAGAAAGCTCTTAAGGGCGGTAACCGGAAGAGACGAGGGGAGAGTGTAAGAATAAAGACAGGAGGAGGCCACGCAGGGCAGAGGGTGGAGAGTGGCACGATCGCCACAAGACGGGAGGAGGCACCGTTGGCCAGCGGTGTCCGGGCACGGGGGAACCAGAGAGCAGCGGTGGGGCTGCAGAGAGAGCAGCTGAGAGACTGCACCAGAGGCGGAGAGGCTGAGAGGAGAGCCAGCAGCGGAGCTGCATCGGGAGTGAGGAGAAGGCTACGTGAGCGACGGCAGCTGCCAAGCTGCCGAGCGGGAGACGGAGAAGGCTCTGAGCGAGGGCCGTGTGGGGCAAAGTTGTAAAGAACCCAAATAAAGGACAACGGAGACAGACACAGTGAAAGAGTCCTTTATTACACTACTATACACTACTATACACTATACACTACACTATACACTACACTATACACTACTATACACTACTATACACTATACACTACACTATACACTACACTATATACGAACCCACGACCTCCTGTGCACCAGGCGAGGTAGTCAACATCTCCCAACTAAAACTAAACCACGTTAGAATCACGAATCGGTGGCGTCTACAGCACCGCAGCCGGGGGGGGGGGGGGGGGGGTGCGTGCGTCTCCGCAACGCCGTTAAGGTAACAAAGCCACCCCAAGAGACGGAGCAGCGGGAGACGGAGCGACGACAAGGCAGAGTGAGAAATGAAAGAAAGTCCCCGCAGGCCGCGGGCTGCTCACCTTGTGCTGCTGCTGGTTGAGCAGCTTGGGCCACTGGCTCGCAGCCACGGCCACCGTGGGGGCCGCTGGGAGGGACACGGGGGGAGGGGGGAGGGGCCGCTCTGTGCGTCAAACGTCGCTGGGACGTCATCGGCCGTTTGCTTGCGAGTCCAACTTGACTCCGAAACGTCGTGTGTAGTGTAGTGTATAGTGTAGTAGTGTATAGTAGTATAGTAGTGTAGTGTATAGTGTAGTGTATAGTAGTGTATAGTAGTATAGTGTAGTGTATAGTGTAGTGTGGTAGTGTGTAATGTATAGTGTGTAGTCGTGTGTAGTGTATAGTAGTGGTGCTTTACACGCCGTACAACACGTTAGAATCGACAGGAGTAAAGTTTGACTCGCGTGCAAAATCGACTAGCGAGCGTAGACCCCGTAGATCACGACTCGTTCGTCAGTAGAGAATTCGTAAGCGGGTAAGCCCATGTGGTAATGTCCGTAAGTAGGGGAGTCTCTTTTGCGACATCCTTAAGTAGGGGAGTCTCTGTCGTAATGTCCGTAAGTAGGGGAGTTTCTGTAGCAATGTCCGTAAGTAGGGGAGTCTCTTTAGCGACGCCCGTAAGTAGGGGAGTCTCTGTCATAATGTCCGTAAGTTGGGTCTCTGTAGCGACGTCCGTAAGTAGGGGAGTCTCTTTAGCGACGTCCGTAAGTAGGGGAGTCCACGTCGCAACGTCCGTAAGTAGGGGAGTCTCTGCTGTAACGTCCATAAGTAGGGGAGTAGAAAGTGGCCCCGTGCACTCGCTTACAAAAGACCCGCACGCTTGCGGTGGCTTCGGCCACGCCGGCGCGCCCCGCCAGCGCCTGGCAGACGAAGTGGCGCTCGTCAGCGGTCTCCGTCGCGCTCAGCGCCAGCGCGGAGTCGCTGCGCCGAGCGTCGATGCGGCTCTCGTAGCCGGTGCCCACGTCCGCCACGAAGAGTCGCGCGTCGCGGTACGAGATCCTCGTTCGCGAAGATCGTGAAATCTGTGCCGGGGGGGGGGGGGGGTTGGAGTCTATGGGCAGTGCTGAGTCTATGTAGCAGTGTTGAGTCTATGGGCAGTGTTGAGTCTATGGTGCAGTGTTGAGTCTATGTAGCAGTGCTGAGTCTATGGTGCAGTGTTGAGTCTATGTAGCAGTGTTGAGTCTATGGTGCAGTGCTGAGTCTATGGGTGACAGTGTGAGTCTCTGGGCAGGGCATACGACGTACGTGGCCGAGCGGTGTGCGTGTGGGTGGGGTGGGGTGGGGGTGGCGCTACTCACGATGAACCACTGGGTGACCACCTCATCGCCCACGGAGCTGGTGACCGTGCAGGGGATCACCAGCGGGCTTCCCAGCTCCACCTCCACCAGCGGGGTCACCGCCACGGAGATCGCCGCTTCGACGCCTGCGGCGATGACAGTCATCGCACGCAAGTCACGCTGCAGACTGTGTATAGTGGTGTAGTGTATAGTGTAGTGTATAGTGTAGTGTATAGTAGTGTAGTGTATAGTAGTGTAGTGTATAGTAGTGTAGTGTATAGTAGTGTAGTGTATGTAGTGTATAGTGTAGTTTATAGTACTGTAGTGTAGTGTATAATGTATTGTGCAGCAGTATATATTAGTGCAGAGTATATTACTGTAGTGTATCGTAGTGTATAGTAGTGTAGTGTATAGTGTAGTGTACAGTGTAGTATATAGTGTAGTGTATAGTGTAGTGTATAGTGCAGTGTATAGTGTAGTGTATAGTAGTGTATAGTGTAGTGTATAGTAGTGTAGTGTATAGTGTAGTGTATTAGTGAAGTGTATAGTGTAGTGTAAAGTAGTGTATAGTGTAGTGTATAGTGTAGTGTGTAGTGTAGTGTAAAGTAGTGTATAGTGTAGTGTATAGTGTAGTGTATCAGTCATCATCACCCTGTACAAGAACAAAGGGGAGAAATCAGACTGTTCCAATTATCGTGGCATAACACTTCTGTCCGTCGCCAGCAAAATCCTCGCAAGAGTACTGCTGAATAGACTGGTACCCGCAATAGCTGAAGATCACCTCCCAGAGACCCAGTGTGGCTTTAGAGCCAACCGGGGAACCACAGACATGGTGTTTGTCCTGAGGCAGATTCAGGAAAAGTGCCGGGAGCAAAACAAAGCACTGTACGTCACCTTTGTGGACCTGACAAAAGCATTTGACACCGTGAGCAGGCAGGGACTTTGGAAAATCCTGGACAAGCTAGGCTGCCCACCGAAGTTCCTCACCATGATCGTCCAGCTTCATGAAGACCAGCTTGGACAAGTCAGACATAGCAACAATCTCTCGCAGCCCTTCACTATTGCAAACGGCGTGAAACAGGGCTGTGTTCTTGCTCCCACGCTGTTCACCATTTTGTTCAGCATGATGCTCCAGCAGGTCACAGAGGACCTCGACGACGCTGATGGCGTATACATCCGTTTTCGTCTCGACGGGAGCGTGTTCAACCTGAGGCGTTTGCAGGCCCACACAAAGACCATGGAGCAACTGATCAGGGAGCTGCTTTTTGCTGACGATGCCGCCCTCCTTGCTCATACAGAGGCAGCTATGCAGCGAATTACGTCCTGTTTCGCGAAAACAGCTCAGATCTTCGGCCTTGAAGTCAGCCTGAGGAAGACTGAAGTTCTTCATCAGTCCGCACCCCATGAGGAGCACCATCCACCAAGCATCTTCATTGAACAAACAGAACTGAAAGCTGTCCACCAGTTCAGCTACTTGGGGTGCGTCATCTCGTCTGACGCCAAGATCGACAACGAAGTCGACAACAGGCTGGCCAAGGCAAACAGTGCATTTGGCAGACTATACAAACGTGTCTGGAACAACAGAAACCTTAAAAGAGCCACAAAGGTCAACGTCTACAAAGCTGTTGTGCTGACAACTCTCCTGTATGGCGCTGAGTCCTGGGTCACGTACCGTCGTCACCTGAGTCTCCTCGAGCGTTTCCATCAGCGCTGCCTCCGCACAATCTTCAATATTCACTGGAGTGACTTCGTCGCCAACACTGAAGTCCTCAAGTCAGCGAAGGTCATCAGCATCGAGGCCATGGTCCTCAAGACACAGCTTCGTTGGGCAGGGCACATCGCCAGGATGGAGAACCACCGCTTGCCTAAGATTGTGCTGTATGGGGAACTGTCCTCTGGCCATCGCGACATAGGGGCACCACGAAAGCGATACAAAGACTCCCTGAAGAAGTCCCTCACTGCTTGCTGCATCGATCACCGTCAGTGGGCAACACAAGCAGCTGATCGCAACTCCTGGCGGCACACAGTCCACCAGGCCACCTCCTTCTTCGAAGATACCCACAGGGCCCGTATGGAGGACAAAAGGAGAAGGAGGAAGAACCATGATCCCTCAGCACCCATCCCAGATGAGACCTATACTTGCAGCTGTTGTGGCAGGACCTGCTTGTCCCGCATAGGCCTCTTCAGCCACCAGCGTGCCTGCAGAAGACGTGGATGTCCTTCCTAGATCTTCGTTCGCGAAGCCAAGCCATGATGATGATGAGTGTAAAGTAGTGTATAGTGTAGTGTATAGTGTAGTGTAGTAGTGCAGTGTATAGTAGTGTGTAGTGTATAGTGTAGTGTATAGTAGTGTAGTGTATAGTGTAATGTATAGTAGTGCAGTGTATAGTGTAATGTATAGTAGTGCAGTGTATAGTAGTGCAGTGTATAGTAGTGTAGTGTATAGTGTATAATAGTGTAGTGTATAGTGTAGTGTATAGTGTAGTGTAAAGTAGTGTAGTGTATAGTAGTGTAGTGTATAGTGTAGTGTATAGTAGTGTAGTGTATAGTGTAGTGTATAGTGTAGTGTATTAGTGAAGTGTAAAGTAGTGTATAGTGTAGTATATAGTGTAGTGTAAAGTAGTGTATAGTGTAGTGTAGTAGTGAAGTGTATAGTAGTGTGTAGTGTATAGTGTAGTGTATAGTGTATAGTGTAGTGTATAGTGTAATGTATAGTAGTGCAGTGTATAGTAGTGTATAGTGTAGTGTATAGTGTATTATAGTGTAGTGTATAGTGTAGTGTATAGTGTAGTGTAGTGTGAGGTGGGCACGAATCTTCCGCGTCTACAGACGACGATTGACACGGTGAAGCCGAACCACGATCGGATGAGGGGGGGGGGGGGGATGCTGCTGGATGCTGCCGATGTTCACGGCGGCGGTGATCATCACCTTGGAAGGAGACGGAGACGAGCAACAGCAACGCGACACATCGCAGCGACATGTGGCCGGCAAGTTCTCGCTGCAGCTGCTGCCGCTGCTGCAGCTGCTGCTGCTTGCTGCTGCTGCTGCCGCTGCTGTAGCTGCTGCTGCTGGTACTGCTGCCGCTGCTGCAGCTGCTGTTGCTGCTACTGCTGCTGCTTGTGGAGCCGTGAATCCACCGTGCCCTTCTCCTCCCGTCGTCGATCCTGTGTCGTGTGAAACACAACGCGGCAGTCCGCACCGTCACAACACATTCCTGCTGCTGCGGAGGGAGCTGGTAGTGACGCTGGGTTGCTCGCTCAATGGCCTGCAGGGTCAACGGTCAGGTGCCCGACAGTGAGGGCGGGCACAAGCCGGCGTGAGTAGGTGAAACGTTGAGTTTTATAAGGGCACCACGGGGTGACCAGCCCCTCCCCACCCAGCCCCTCCCAGCCCCACCCTCCACCTCCTCACCCAGCCCCTCCCCTCCCTCCCCACCCAGCCCCTCCCTGCACCTGTGGGCTGATGTAACCTATCAGTATTTTTAGTATTAAACACAATGCATTCCACACTATTACACTAGTGGTATTAAACACGGTGTATTTCACACTATTAGACTATTTATGTTAGTAAACACGACGCAAAATGGCCCCTATGGAGGCAGCCTGGCCTAGCAACTAACACTAGTTGTCCCAGACATTTAAAAGTGTTTATTGATCACCACCACCAGCACCACCACCAGCAGCAGCAGCACCACCAGCAGCACCACCACCAGCAGCAGCAGCACCACCAGCACCACCACCACCACCAGCAGCAGCAGCACCACCACCAGCACCACCACCACCACCAGCAGCAGCAGCACCACCAGCAGCACCACCACCAGCACCACCACCAGCACCACCACCAGCACCACCACCACCACCAGCAGCAGCAGCACCACCACCAGCACCACCACCACCAGCAGCAGCAGCACCACCAGCAGCACCACCACCAGCACCACCACCAGCACCACCACCAGCACCAGCAGCAGCAGCACCACCACCAGCACCACCACCAGCACCACCACCACCACCAGCAGCAGCAGCACCACCACCAGCACCACCACCAGCACCACCACCACCACCAGCAGCAGCAGCACCACCACCAGCACCACCAGCACCACCACCAGCACCACCAGCAGCAGCACCAGCACCACCAGCACCACCACCACCACCAGCCCAACCACCACCAACCACCAGCACCACCATCAACCACCACCACCACCAGCACCACCACAGCAGCAGCACCACCACCACCAGCACCACCACCAGCACCACCACCACCTACCATCAGCAGCACCACACCAGCAGCACCACCAGCCCACACCACACAGCACCACCACACCACCATCACCACCAGCAGCAGCACCACCACCACCAGCACCACCACCACCACCAGCAGCAGCACCACCACCAGCATCACCACCAGCACCACCACCACCACCAGCACCACCACCACCACCAGCACCACCAGCTAGCAGCACCACCACCATCAGCATCACCACCACCAGCACCACCACCAGCACCACCACCACCACCACCATCACCACCACCACCACCAGCACCACCAGCATCAGCACCACCACCAGCGCCACCACCAGCACCACCACCACCAACCAGCACCACCACCACCAGCACCACCACCAGCAGCAGCAGCAGCACCACCAGCAGCAGCACCACCAGCAGCACCACCACCAGCAGCAGCACCACCAGCAGCACCACCAGCAGCAGCAGCACCACCACCAGCACCACCACCAGCACCACCACCACCAGCACCACCACCAGCACCAGCAGCAGGCACAGCTGTAGAGAACACCACAGCAGCCTACCTGGCTGGCGACGATCTTACACAGATCAATAACAAGTGGTGAAAGATCGATAAATCGAAAGATCGATAAGTTTGAGAGAGAAACCACGCCTACCCACGTGTTCGTCTATCTTGTTCGATTCCCACGCGATTAGACTGAGAATCGTTTCCCATGTTATCCCAATGGGAATGGACTCCAGACATCCATTACTCGCCTGGAATCGATTCCCATGTTATCTCAATGGGAATCGACGCGAGTGTAGTTAATCGAACCTTAAATCGATTCTGCCTGTACCTCGTGACTTTGTGTGGAGTCGATGGCGTCGTCCCAGGAGACTCTCCCCCGCCCTTGGCCTCCTCTTCCTCTCCCTCCTACAGCCCCTCCAGCAGCCCCACCTCGTCACGTGCTCACACGGTGAGGAGGTCACTGTGTGTGGGGAGCGGTGGTGCACTGGTTAGCACACTGTGTGTGGGTGTGGGGAGCGGTGGTGCAGTGGTTAGCGCACTGTGTGTGTGTGTGTGGGGAGTGGTGGTGCACTGGTTAGCGCAGTGTGTGTGTGTGTGGGGAGTGGTGGTGCAGTGGTTAGCGCACTGTGTGTGGTGTGTGGTGAGTGGTGGTGCAGTGGTTAGCGCACTGTGTGTGTGTGGGGAGCGGTGGTGCAGTGGTTAGCGCACTGTGTGTGTGTGTGGGGAGCGGTGGTGCAGTGGTTAGCGCACTGTGTGCGTGTGGGGAGCGGTGGTGCAGTGGTTAGCGCACTGTGTGTGTGGGGGGGGGGCGGTGGTGCAGTGGTTAGCGCACTGTGTGTGTGTGTGTGGGGAGTGGTGGTGCAGTGGTTAGCGCACTGTGTGTGTGTGTGTGGGGAGTGGTGGTGCAGTGGTTAGCGCACTGTGTGTGTGTGAGTGGGGAGTGGTGGTGCAGTGGTTAGCGCACTGTGTGTGTGTGTGTGGGGAGTGGTGGTGCAGTGGTTAGCGCACTGTGTGTGTGTGAGTGGGGAGTGGTGGTGCAGTGGTTTTAGCACTGAGTGTGAGTGGGGAGTGGTGGTGCAGTGGTTAGCGCACTGTGTGTGTGTTTGAGTGAGTGGGGAGTGGTGGTGCAGTGGTTAGCACACTGTGTGTGTGAGAGTGGTGGTGCAGTGGTTAGCACACTGTGTGTGTGTGGGGAGCGGTGGTGCACTGGTTAGCACACTGTGTGTGTGTGGGGAGTGGTGGTGCAGTGGTTAGCGCACTGTGTGTGTGTGTGGGGAGCGGTGGTGCAGTGGTTAGCGCACTGTGTGTGTGGGGGGGGGGGGCGGTGGTGCAGTGGTTAGCGCACTGTGTGTGTGTGTGTGGGGAGTGGTGGTGCAGTGGTTAGCGCACTGTGTGTGTGTGAGTGGGGAGTGGTGGTGCAGTGGTTAGCGCACTGTGTTGTGTGTGGTGTGGGGAGTGGTGGTGCAGTGGTTAGCGCACTGTGTGTGTGTGTGGGGAGTGGTGGTGCAGTGGTTTTAGCACTGAGTGTGAGTGGGAGTGGTGGTGCAGTGGTTAGCGCACTGTGTGTGTGTTTGAGTGAGTGGGGAGTGGTGGTGCAGTGGTTAGCACACTGTGTGTGTGAGAGTGGTGGTGCAGGTGGTTAGCACACTGTGTGTGTGTGGGGAGCGGTGGTGCAGTGGTTAGCGCACTGTGTGTGTGAGCGGTGGTGCAGTGGTTAGCGCACTGTGTGTGTGTGGGGAGCGGTGGTGCAACTGGTTAGCACACTGTGTGTGTGGTGGTGCAGTGGTTAGCACACTGTGTGTGTGTGTGGGGAGCGGTGGTGCAGTGGTTAGCGCACTGTGTGTGGGGGGGGGGAGCGGTGGTGCAGTGGTTAGCACACTGTGTGTGTGTGGGGAGCGGTGGTGCACTGGTTAGCACACTGTGTGTGTGTGTGTGGGGAGCGTGGTGCAGTGGTTAGCGCACTGTGCGTGGGGGGGGGGGTGCAGTGGTGAGCGCACTGTGTGTGTGTGTGAGGGTGGGTGCAGTGGTTAGCGCACTGTGTGTGTGTGTGAGTGGTGGTGCCGTGTTAGCGCACTGTGTGTGTTGTGTGAGTGGTGGTGCAGTGGTTAGCGCACTGTGTGTGTGAGCGTTGGTGCAGTGGTTAGCGCACTGTGTGTGGGGGGGGGGGAGCGGTGGTGCAGTGGTTAGCGCACTGTGTGTGGTGGGGGAGCGGTGGTGCAGGTGGTTAGCGCACTGTGTGTGTGTGTGGGTAGTCGGTGGTGCAGTGGTTCGCGCACTGTGTGTGGGGGGGGGTGGAGCGGTGGTTAGCGCACTGTGTGTGTGAGTGGTGGTGCAGTGGTTAGCGCACTTGTGTGTGAGTGTGGGCAGTGGTTAGCGCACTGTGTGGTGTGTGGTGCAGTGGATTAGCGCACTGTGTGTGTGAGTGGTGGTGCGTGGTTAGCGCACTGTGGGTGTGATGGTGGTGCAGTGTTAGCGCACTGTGTGTGTGAGTGGTGGTGCAGTGGTTAGCGCACTGTGTGTGGAGTGGTGGTGCAGTGGTGTAGCGCACTGTTGTGTGAGTGTGGTGCAGCACGCCGAGAGAGTTTGTGGGCAAGCGTCAGGAGTGAGCTCTGCGCCTGCAGGCTGTGTGGCACACTGCCACGCTGGACCGACGCTGGGTGATGTGAATCAGCCGCACACGCAATGTTTATGTCACCACTGGGGCCATTATAATTGGTTTCATTCATTTTGCTGCCTGTTCAGACAGAGCTAATGGTGAATGAGGAACCTAAACAAACTTCCAACCAGTTGTCAAAGGCACTTGAGCCCACTGCCGCACGTTCAGATGGTGCAACATTGCGTCGATTGGTAGATTACGTGGTTCGTAAGCTCTCTGCGTGTGCCTGAAGTGACGGTGTATTTCGCTGTTTATTTTGTTTTGGATGCAACTCACGAGCAAATGAAGCTGATGGTATGTGGAGGCTAATGGAGCGAACAAGATGAGACATTTCAAAACATTGTCTCATCCTTGTATTAAAAAAACATTTAACTGTTGATTCTGAATCGTGACAATTCGTGAAATCTTTATGGGGTTCAGTACGCAGGGGAGGGATTGGGGTTAATGTTTACGTGCCACCCGGAGGCACACCGATACGTTTCATGATACGGGCCTGTGTGTCACTCTACATGATGTGTTTATGTGACCATCCAGCCACTGCACAAACCGCTACATTCAACCGTGATGTGATTTTAATTAAAACAAATCGCGACAAATCATTATTCAGTCGGGCCAATCGTTAGAACTCTGATTGATCACAATTGACATGACAACAGGTTGTTTTAGTAACAAGTAAACATGAAAAAGGTGCAGGCCTGCAATTGCCTGTTCACACCACTGCTTTGTGGAAGGGCCTCCCACTCAGGAGAGCTCCATTGAGTCCCTGTCGAGGGCCATTGGGACTTTTTCTTCAACGATGGCCAGACGTCTTGGGGGGGGCGGGGGTTCGGTGGCGAGCGGCACAGGCAAGGGGGGGGGCACAATGGCGAGAATCTGGCCACATAGAGGGGGGCATGTAAACTAAAACTATAAACAACTTCTCTTGTTATACCAGCTAAGACCCACTAAGCTAGATAGCTCTGTTTCAGAGGTGACCTGGGCCACCAATGGTAAACTCCACGAGGTGGCTTATCAAGTGAAAATACTCTCAACGCACGTTTATGAATGTCGAGGGGAAAACACCGGAGGACCCTGAGAGAATCCACGTGACCACGGGGAGAACGAAACGTAGACCCCAAATACACGGCAGGCGTCAGGGTTGGGATCCAACGCGTGAACCCCCTGCTGGATACCAGGTGAAGGAGGTAGCATCTCGCCGCTCGTGGCACTTAGAACCGCACCTTTACCTTGTCGGCCACTGATTTCATCATCGCAATCCAAGATGCAGTGCTTTGAATGTCATGAACAGCCGTCCCTTTCTCTCTCGCCACAGGACATTTGACGAGTGCGCGTCGAGCCCTTGCGGTCATGGCGGGACCCTGTCTCAACCTGGTGAACGGGTTCAGCTGCACGTGCCTCCACAGTGGACGGGGCACAACCTGTCTCCTGGGTGGGTGACGTCCAGTGCCGCGAGTTCTACGGCCAGTCTGAGCTCACATCGTCGTCGGCACTTTGAGGATTCTGAAGGCTCAGCGTCAATGAATTTGGTTCCCGGAGGCCTGACCGGGGCACTGTGGTATTCTTCAGGGTTCGGCTGCCAATGCCCCAGGCTCATGGAACCGTCTAGAATATGAGGCTCAAAGCTCCAAGTGTCTCGGCGATAACAATGTCATTGTATGTCTGTTGAACTATTTCGCACCATACAAGCATCAACATCGCTAATCATAGGGTGCAGAGGGAAGGACAGTGAACTAGACAAATTGGGGTGGGGCTTATCATCATTGGAGATCCGGAGCCTGCGGGATAAATTCCACATTCACATGGCGCGGGACCAATCGCTTCATCAACAGCCGCTGCTGATTCACCAAAACAAGTGCCTGCTTTGTCGACCCTCTGGGTGATTATGGGCTGACCCCTTTGCAGATATTTTCGACTCGCAACTTTGCACCTGTGAGTATGACCCTCTGCCAGCCAGCTTGAACAATGCAAAAGTTAAAATTGCATCGTGTGCCCGGATGGGGGGGGGGAGCCTGCAACATGTTTGCTGCAGCAAAGTTAATGCCACGGTCGCAAGATGTTAACTATCCTCGCCTGGTATACAGGAGTTTGTGGGTTCGATCCCAACCCTGATGCCTGCTGGTGTATATTTGGAGTTTGTATGTTTACCCCATGGTCGCGTGGACCCCTTTCACATTTAAAATCACGTGCGTTTTTAGAGTGTCTGGCTGCTATAAATGACCACACGATAGCCACTTGTTGAGGCTATCATTTGTGGCCAGGCCGCTCCTGAAAAAGAGCTGTGTAACTCAGAGGGCCTTACCTGATAAAAATAAAATTAGTTCATAATGCCGCCTATCAAAGCTTGTCGCACCTGCGTATCCCAAGGAGGTGCGAAGGAATCCTTCCTTCCCAGTGAGCGCTTTGCGTGCTTGAAGATGACGTTGGCGGTGGCTGCGCGTCGGCCTTTTCACAGATCAGGACGAGTGCGATGACAACCCTTGCGTTCACGCGCGCTTCTGCAAGAACCTTTTCGGAGGCTACTACTGCGGTTGCCTGCCCGGGTGGACTAGACAGAATTGTGACATTGGTAGGTTCACCTCTCTCCTCCACGCCCACGTGCATCATCGGTGTCAAACAAAAACACACGTGCATTTCGATCGACGCTGAAATCAATGCTATTCTTTCAACCCAATTGCCTAGTATAACGTGCAACCTCAGGCCAACTTTTGTCACGTGGTTTGAGCAGTTGAATCAACATTGACCAAACATTCCAAATGTATTGCCTATCTAACCTATAAAAGTATTTTTTTGTCTGTCCGTCTGTCTGTCCGTCTGTCTGTCTGCGCATGCGCGCTTGCGAGGGATTTGTCTCTCAAACGGTGGGGTTAACGTCGAAAAAAAATTGCCAGGCAGCACGCCCTAAGTCCCGCGGTGGGTATAGGCTATTCCGTTTCCCATCCGTAAACTTTAAAGTAGTTAAATGAACAAGTTAGTGGGGGCGTGGGTAGTGGCCCAGCCCCCAGCCTGGCAATGTGTCACCGGCTGGGCAATCTAGGCGAGGCCTCGGGCTCTGCACGGGACGAGGCCTCACCACGGCAATGTAAAGTAATTTTTATTTAAACTTTCGCTAAGAACTCAGGTTCAGTGTTTACTATTATTAAACCAATTAGTTGGCAGATATTACAATAATAATGTTTGTGTGCAGATAGCAACTCTGGTTCATTGTTTACTATTATGAAACTAATAAGTTTTAAATGGAGTCGCTATCTTATTTTAATGCTCTAAGCCCATCGAATGTTCGCTCCAGTCTTGATATGTCTGGTCCAAACTGATTGTATCCTGGGTTTCTAGTCTGTCAGGTGTAGTGGCACACGCATGTAATTCAACATTTTGATAGATGACTGTGCAAGGCAGAATCGAAAGTAGGTCCTTGACCTAACTGTGGGGATTATTTTCCTTGACACGCTGCGGATACTCCCAATTCCTCCCACGTACAAAATACTTGGAAATAAATCGACCAATTCCCAGGAAGACAGTCAAAAGTCCCGTGGCAGAATCAGCCTGCACTGTCACCCTCCCACACAGAGCAGTGGTGTACTCATTTTTAACAGCCCCGGAATGATGACAGAGAAACTGGGATCCTTTAGGGGGATTTAAAGCTTGCAACTGTCCAATTCATCAGTTGGTCACAGTGTCAAGAAGCCACCTGGCAGGATTGCAGAATCAGCCTGGGTGTGTTCCCTGTGTCGCCGGCACACTGCACACCAACACCAAGTGTGTCCCACCAGTGAATGTGCACGCTCCGGCGGCGCGCACCGGCGTGTTGTGTTGTTCATGCGGTTGCTCCGCCGGCGAGCGGTGGCTTTCCTTTGGAGTGCTCCGTGAACAACGCCATGGCCTCATTAAAGGCCTGCGCTTGACAAACACTCGCCTCTGGATTCTGTGCCAAGTGACGCGATGACCTTGAAAGTGTTTGTCATTTAACAGCCCCCGCCCCCCCCACCAACAAGTTTGACTCTACCTCTCTTTCCTGTGGCCATAACCTCATCGCAACATCTCCAAGCCACAAACACGTGCCTTGACAAATGGGGGGGGGGGGGATATTGAACGACGGTGAACCCGGTTTGAGACTTGATATGGTCGATTGATGAATTTGTTCATGCTGCTGCCCAGTAGATGTTTCATTGTACGCTGATCACCCCACATCCATAACGAACGTTTGGAGAATATTCATAATTTGAGAATGATGGGTTCTCAAGTTATTCATGACTGGTAACTGATTGGTTAAGCA